>NC_056733.1:1277577816-1277597816 GCF_019279795.1 Protopterus annectens
TTGACAGAGGCTTAGTTACTTCATCAATGGTGCGGGGAAGGCCAACACACTGTTGCTATGCTTCTAATTGCCCTTGGGAAGATAGGTAGTAGGCTATCTGTGAACCTCTAACATGCAGGCCATCCCAGCCATAATATGTGAATAAACAGACCTTCAGATCACAATATACAGTGAGAACTCACCATGCAGTCAGGAAACAGTTGAGTACAGCAAGAACATACAGAACACTGATACTTAGTCACTCCAAAAGCCTATCTTGGAAGCTAGAAGACTTGTATAAGTTTAAGGCTTTCTATTGCTTACCATTAGGTTACCTACAGGGGAGATGAAAAATAAGCACAGATGGGGAACATGCATGCAATGATACCATACCGGCCTATGTGTCAGCCTTACACTTTGGAATACTTGCCAAGGCTATTGGTGCCCCCATGGTGCCTTATTTAGGAGAGTCTCGAAGGTGAATACCAGCTCCATAAACAGCACAATAGCGGATTCAATGAGGATTATGCTACTCAACACCATGGGTTGTGATCACAACATGCATGCACTCACAGCACTCCTCAGGATGGACAACATCAACATCTGTGCATTAACTGAAATCTGTCTTAAGGCTCCTGAGAGCACAGCAGCACTACCAGACTATAACCCATACCACACATTTCAGCCACACAACATGGACTGACAGGCATGGAGGGGCTGTATCCATATTCATCAGAGAAACCTACACCTCCAGGTTAGTGGGGCAGCATGATACCTCTGTGATCATCCTTGTGCAGCTAACATCAGCCAAGAATGCAATGTGGAATGTGGCCTGCTACGGATCACCCTCCATGACCCAGGACCTCCACCCCACCTACCTAGAGACAGTGGAGAAGACAACAGTCCTAACACACACCTTGGCATTGTTCAATGTCAACTACCATACCATTAACTGGGAAACGTACTCCGGTACTCACTTCCAGGATCAGAGCTTCCTGGAATGTATCACCTCATATGCCCTGTATCAGGTGGTAACCTCCCTAATGTGGGGTGGAAACTACTAGATGTGGTCATCACCAGCATGGGCAACAGCTGCACCACAGTGGAGGTTAACCACTCACTGGTTAGATCTGACCATGAACTATTCACTGTTCCCACACCCTAGCATCTCCCCCACCCATGAATATCACAGTGTATACCTTTCCTACAGCTAAATTTATACCACTAGTGACAGGGGTGGGGGGTTTCATAGCCCCCACGCTAAGGGGAAACACTGCTCAAGATACAGACCGATTTGCAAATCCAGTCTATAAGCACCCACACGGATGTATGGATTGTGCCATCACTGGTAAACCAAGACTCACTCCTCCTAGACAAGGACACCAATCTGGTGGACCTCTGCAATAAACAGGCTATACTACAGAAGTAGGACAGTGTTCCAGACACACAGCAAATCCCAAGAAGGGCAGACATCTGTGACCACTATTAGTATGATACATAGGTCCCTCATGGCATCATCCAAGGCTAACATCAGCAGGAGAATACACAAGGATTCAAAAGATAACCACAAAGCCTTCTTTGGCTATGTCAAGGATCTACATGGTGAGACACAGATTTGCACTGTGCCGGTGAAATATAGCACAAAATATGCTGACCCTACTGATATCGCCAACATTCTTGCAGATACATTCGGTGCATACTTCATCCTCTAAAGAGCCCACAACACTACCAAAAAGGTACAGTATGCCAACCATCAGAGACACACAGGTGGAAATGGCCCTCTCTAACAGCAGAACACAGCATCAATGGAGGCAGATGTTGACCCAGACTGCATCTTGCAAACTGTACAAGACAACCTGCCCCTCACCTAATTAAGCATTCCTACCTCAGCCTCTCCACAGGCTACATGCCCATACAATGGCACGTGGCACCGGTTATTTCACTCCATTAAGGTGAAATCACAACTGACCATGGTAACGACCACCCCATAAGGCTGACTAGCCTGGTCTGCAGTGGTATAGGTCGCATCCCCATGGCACTCATTAACAATGACATTGGTAACCTTCGAACACATGACCCAACCCAGGTCAGCTTGGTTGAGTGCAGTTCATGCCTTCTGAACCTGTTTGACGTCTAACATACAGTCACCAAGACATTAGATGAATGGGTAGGTGGTTCACACATACTACCTGGACCTCACCAAGGCTTTTGACACCATGCCTCACTCAGGTATTATTGATAAACACACCAGCCTGTACATTCACCCATACATCACAGGTTGGGTTGCCAATGGGCTTACACACAGAACCCACATGGTACGACTAGCAGTTTCCAGGTCCAACTCTTGAACAGTCACAACTGGTATCCCACAGGACTCAGTCCTGGGAGCCCTACTGTTTGGCATATACATCTCAGATGTACAGGCAAACACAGGTGGACTACGGCAGACCATGTTTGGCAATGACTGCAAACTGGAAGCCATGATTGACAGTCCAGCTGACATGGATATCCCTTAAGAGGCCTCACAGAGAACGTCACAGGGTGCCAATGGCATGGCCTCCAGCCAAGTGCCACTAACTGCATGGTCATTCCATTGTGAAATTAGCACCCACATATTAACACATGAGCAGCAGCCACTTTAATACAGACGAGGTAATGGGGTTATAGTGCCCCTTTACTCATTACTCATCACTCCCATCATAGAGTATAATAACCCACGTGGGATGTACCTCAGAGGAAATGTCCAACAGCTGGGGGGGGTCCACGAATGTACCTCACCAAGGGGAATACTGGCCTCCAACATATGGTTTATGCAGTCAGACTGAATAAACTGCTACTTTACTCAGTGGCATCTCGCTTAACCAGAGATGATCTCAGATGACCAACACAGCCATGTTGAACTCAGGCTTGGTAGATATGCTCCACCTATGGGAATCAATGTCACAGTGAGCCACACACTGTAGTGAGCTGACCTTGCCACAACAATAACCAGAAGATGCTGGAGGGACAGCTTCCTGTCAAAGACACTCCCCATACTTTGGAACAACATCCCAAACTACATTATACAGAGCCCCTCACTAACACTCTGCAAGAGAAACCTTGAAGGGTGGATGGGGAACAGTAGATGCACCCCAGGGATCCTGCTATTGGCTCTGCTCCACAGAGGGATGGCTAATGAATCAATGGGGTGGCAAAAGCTGACACATTTTGGCTGGCCTTATGAATGGCCTCTGGCAGTTGGCCAAGTACCCACCTATGAATCTATACATACAGTATCTGTATATGCTGATAGCTTAATTTACTGTTCAGGTGTTGACTAACCTTGTGCCAATGGCTTTTGTGTGTGCAATAGTTGAGGGCTGCCTATGTTGGATGCACACAGTAGACTGCCTATACATGACAATATACAGGTAGTCTTGTGTGTGTGCCATCCATGTTTACTGTGTGTGCAGGTGGAGAAAGGTGTCAGTCCCTGGGTGCCTACACTGTCAGTGTGTGTGCTGTACATTCTCTCTTTGCCAAGGCATGGACATACTGGGCATGCCTCCATCTGTCTATTGGGGCAGGCTCAGGGTGTTCGTGGTCTGAGTACCTCTGTGCCTGTGGGGCTCTTGGCAATGGTGGTGGGCTGTGAGGGCCTTCACCATTCTGTCCCTGCTGCAGCTGTTCCAACAGGACCATATTGTGTAGCATGGCACACACTATGAAGATGTGGGCACATGTGCCTGGAGAGTACTGCAAAGCTCTACCAGATATGTCCAAGCAATGGAACCATGATTTTAGCATCCCAAACACACACTCTATGATGATTCTGGTTTGTGCATGTGCCTCATTATGGCATTCCTGCATGGGTGTGTGTGCATTTCTGATGGGAGTCATCATCCACGGTTCCAGTGCATAGCCAGCATCCCCCACCAGGTGGCCATTTGGGATGTCCCCCCTGGCAAATAACCGATACAGCTGTGAGGCATGCCAGATGTGGGAGTCGTCATAGCTTTCAGGGCTGCCAGCACAAACATCCATGATAATGCCCTGGGCATTGCACATGACCTGACAGTTGATGGAGAGGTATCCCTTGTGGTTTATGTAGCGCCTACCTTGCTCACTGGGTGGTGACTTGATGTGTATGTGCGTGCAGTCTATTTCACCCAGTACCTCTGGGTATTCTGCCACATGGTGGAAGAGACGCATATTGCTGGCCAACTCCTCCTGTATTTGAGGAAAGTATATGTGCTCATTGGCATGTGGTAACATGGCATCCAGGAAATGGTGTAGTACCCTGGATGCTGATGCCTGTAAGATACCCATGATATCCCCAGTTGGTCTTTTAAAGGTACCTGTAGCTAATATTCTCAGGCTTACACATACCTTTGTATCCACTGGGATGGGTTCCCCTCTGTTTGTTCTGGCTCTGAGGCATGGCCGGCACAGCGCCACAAGTTGCTGTAGGGTGTCCCTGTCCACCCTGTAGTGCTCAACTATCTCCAGATCATGTAGCCCCTGGTAGGTTACCCTGGGTCTGAACACTATCCTCCTCCTCTGGTGCCTGTGGTGGTCATGTGCATCATCCTCTACACCACCTCCAGTCTCCAACACATGCTGGTGGGTCAAAGCCATGGCAGCCCCTAAAATGTACATAATAAAAGTTCCCTGTCTGTATATAACACTAGTGCAGAGTGTATGGGAATACACAAATGTGTGTGGTGCTTTCACACTTTATAGTATTGCGCTATGGATGCTGCTGATGTAAATGGGTGTATGAGCTATTCCAGCTGCTGTGTGTCTTAATTATGGGTTTTGCAATGAGTACTGCAAGTGTGGGGCCTTTACTGTGGAGATCTACTTGCCTGCCTTGATTAATCTGTTGCCCTTTAATTCACTTTTAGACATGGATCCCCTCCCATTATCAGGCATGCATCCACCTGCCATCTTTCTTGTTTTGTACTTTCCCTACCCAGTCATGGCGAAATGTGCCTTGTAGCTGATATACTGCATATCAGCTTTGTTCTGCTTTGACACTTTGCTGTTTTCTTTGCAGTAAAGCCTTGCCCCTTCCCTGTTCTGCAGGTAGCTGCTTGCAGCCTTGTTAGCTGTTGTCAATGGCCCACTGTAGGCTCCTAGGTGTTAATTAGTCATTTGTACTCCAATTTCACTGCTGCAGCATTTCCTTATTTCTTTCCTATATCCTTCCTGTTTCAGCTGCAGTGTGCACCACGCATACCCGTTTACCAGGTTTACACGCATTTTCATCTCCGTTCATATGCATATTCGGTTACTTTGTGTACTCTCAGCTAAGCATAACTATGGGCAATTTGACACAACCCTATCCTCCAGCTTTGCCTAGCTAGGAGCAGACCAGTTTAGCAATGCTCCAATGTGCCTACAGCAATGGCGACACACCCCTGTCTTGATGTCATATTTATCTCAAGAGCTCACCTCGGTGTTATAAAGCTACACTGTGAGGTGCAGCCTTACACCAGCGGGGAATCTGCGATTCACTATTATTCCTCTCATTTGCATGGCATTGCCTACTAATTCCTAGCTACTGTGCATAACACTGTCACTGCCCCTTAGCAACCTTTGCGCCATGAGTATGGTGTAGCATGCCTGCTATTAACTATTATGGGGAAATCGTGATATGTGTTTCATTGCGGTTTTATTCTATATTTTTATATATTCCTTGTGATCCCCTTTGAGCACCGCTGCCCTGCGCTTCCACATTGCAATAGTGCGACTATATATTAAATGTTAATTTTATAGTTTGTACATGTTTTTTATGCCAATGGCTATACATTTAACCATTGGCATATATTAACTATATAATACATGTGTTTGGTCAGCTGTCATGGCTCCGATTTTATGTTTGTAAAAATGTAAACCATTTTCTATGGTTTACATTTCTGCATGCTTACACTATGCCTGCATCACTTCCTGAATTACTACATACCTTCATTTGCATGCTACACTGCTGCACATGGAGTGATTAGCATACAAGGCTCAGGAGTTGTGCAGACGTAGCGTACGCAGGTAGTGCACGTGGGAACAGCTATTACCTGAATCACTCGGTGGCCAGAGGTGGTTAGAATGCCGATGCTATGCCTGCATCTGGTGTAAGCTTCATGAATCCCGGGGAATGAATTATAACCAAATCCCTTTTATGCATTTAAAGAATATGCTTACCCTCACTAACTCACAATCAGACTATAACATGGTTTAGAATTGTTAGTGTCCATTATTATAATTATTTATTTTAATTGTATTTTATTTAATTATTTATAGTTCTGGTTTTACTTACACTTTTGTTTACATTATTATAATTATTTATTTTTATTTTTTAATTAATTGTGTAGTGCTAGATTATTCTACTCTTCCTTTCTACCATGTTTCTCAATGTCTTCCCCATTATTAGTGACAAAGCAGAAACAAGAAGAGATAGTTAAAGGTACAAAATATAGTACTATTAACTTGAGAAGTTGACAAAATAATAAAGCTAAAATTGAATTTACATCTTCCAAACAAATAAATAAGTATGTAAATGTAATTATAATAATTATTTATTAAGAGTAATGCATCACATTTCACTTAAAATGTCCCTCAATCTTTACCAACTCATTGACAAAAATACTTAGGAATTACCATACGTTTATGACAGACACGTTAGTATCATATCCATCTTTGTTTTATTACTTATTTGTAATTAGAAAAAAAAACTTATGTTAGTTACATTACCCAACAATTTAGTTTAAAAGGCTGAGGGAAAAGCTAAGTCTCACTTCATGAGCAGGAACCGACTAATACAGCCAATGTATGAGCAAGTGCAAAATTATTGTCAGTTTTATATGGCATAACAGAATCTTCTCCTTTGAACAAACTAACCAAGCATAGTGGTCCCACAGAGCAATAAGGATCCGAAACCAATTCTGGCCCCAAGGAAAAACAGCTGACATCTTTCATTACCATGCTTGCATCAAGTCAAGACTATAAATGCACAAGACCTATACATACATTTCCATTCCTTCTATTTATTTTTATATTTTATTTTATTTATTTATTTTTACAAAAGGCTCCAAAGAAACCATAAAAGGGGAAGAAGCAACAGGAGACTCAGCAGACTTTGAATTTGGGGCAGGGCAAATAAACCAGAAGTCACCATAGGGCCATAACCATTAAGTAACCCTAACTACCTGCACAAACCATCCAAATTATCACAGAGAATACCCTCACATTTGAATTCACTGAACACTCTAAAACAGACAAAAACTCAAAAAGAGGCATCATAACTTCACCATCAAAACAGGAACAATTATTAAGTAAAGTATCCACCACCTACCTCCAACCATGGCATCAGAACACCTATCTGACTATCCCATTCAAGCAGATCTTAGTGCCAGCCCCTAAAGAACCACCCAAGTCTGCTGGTACATTTATACCTATCAGCTTGCAGCAGCAGCTGATCCATGTATCCTCAGCTCTTCGAATAAATGCCCCATGCCCCCATGCCCCATCAGCACTTCAACTGAAAAGCACAAAAAAAAAAAAAAAAAAAAAAAACGTAACTTTGCTGTGAAGGTGCTGAACTGCCTTTCTGTACTGACATTTTGTTCCAGAGAAAATGAAACAAGGACTCTCAGTGGAGCTCCTAACACTTTGCAACAGGGTAATTGTCCCTTTGCTATGCTGCTGCATTCAAGGGAAATAGCAAAACATCCTCAGATCACACACCCAGCACCAGTCATTCAACACCCAGCACCAATCACCCAAACAGACATGGTAAGCCCATGAAACACCATTCTGAATGTAAAACAAGACTTCATAGTCATCTTACAGCACTGTTTGTGAGCAAGTAATGAATCATTTAGGCCACCAAACTGAAAATTATGGTGTGAGCCTGCTAACCAGAAGAAAAATAGTGGTCTGTTTGCTTGAGTCAGAAGTCTACCAGCTTGAGCCAAGCTGTGATGGAACAAACAGGTTGGTGCCAGAAAACTAATTCATGTTGATGGTGCTCTTTTATATATCCATTGTGTTGCATCACATGTAATTAGTTTCCTACTAGCACCAAATAGTAATTTGTGAAATGGTGACCATAAAATGCAAGAAAGAAGGCAGTTCAACTAAGTTTCCATTAACCATACAGTATTATAAAGAATCCAGAATAAATATGAATATCAATTTTTAACAAAGGACTGAAGATTAGTATAGTTCAGTTAGCCTAATCTCTGCAGTCATTACGCAATAATTTATTTATTGACCAATTCACACAGACCTTTCTCAGACTCACTCCTAGAGCATTATCTGATTATGTTACTTACTCTGACTTACATAGTTGACTTACATGGTTAGACAAATGAAGGCTGAGGGAAATAATATGTGGACATATAACGGGCAACCCTAAAATTGATCTGAGATTGAAATAATATAAACTGCATGTTTAAAAACCCTTGTCCTAATAATGCCTAAACTACGTAGACAGAATAAACAGTGTGGTATACAAACCCCACCCTTTTCATCCAGAAGAACTATGACTAAAACAAATTTTCCTTAAAAGTCAGTGCATACATGTTTTATATAAAAAAACAAGTTCAGCTCAAAGAGAGAAAACACAAAAAATATTAAGCAGATGTATAAGTGAGGAAATTGTGGCTCATGGATATTTAAAGTGAAGTCTTTAGCATTTTAGGGGACATAAGTTCATTGCATCAGTTAAGATGTTGAATAATAGAGCAAGCATATGATGAGGCCTTCAATTCTGCAGTCCATGTGTGGTATATCAAGCTGAACTATAATTATATCAATGAATTCAGCATCAAAGTGCGTCAACTACAGCCATTTTGCATTTCAATCTGACCAAGTCTCAGATTTACCTACAGATCAGATTTCTCAATTTCAGAATCTACTATATGGGGAAAACCTTGTACCAGATCAGTTGCTGATGAGAATTCTTAAACATCTGTACTCCTGTGACCCATACCTCTCAACTGTACAGATTTTTGCAAAATGTCCAGATTTTTGCCTCCTAGTTTTAGACTGTTTTTCATAAAATTGTGGGGTTTTTGGCAACTCACTGGCAAATCATTGAGAATTGAAGCCAGAAAACAATGACAGGCATTTGAGTTTCAGACTTCATACCATACAAAAAAATGTGCTAATGCAAAACTTGTTATTCTATCATTTTTTTTAAGTTTGTAGGAGCAATATTTATAAAGTGTCTCTATTTTGGGCCTTTGTGCCCCCATTATTTACGGCCTTGTCCAGGTATCTTTCTGTAAGAGGTTGAGAGGTATGCTGCTGTCCCCCAAGAAAAAAAATCCTTCAACAATGCAAAAACAAGTTAATCTTGAGGTCTGTGTAAGAAAGTACTTGTTATGAAATAATGATTGTCATTACTGTGCAGCTGCCAAGGATGATCTCTTTCCCAAGTGGTCATGTCTGCCATAAAACGTGTTCCTTTTCATACCATGTAACAAACTACATTAAGGCACTCCTAAGTTTTTCAATACTTCTTTCAACAGCACTTAATGGCAGTTGCTAAACATTTTCAATTCCTAAACATTTCTGGGATAACCCAATTCAAAGTACTATCTTAGGTTTCACAAATTCAAAATAGTCATAGGTTCATAGGCATATACTAGGCTAATGACCACCAGGGCCTTTATGAGCCTAGCCATGCAACCAAATCCAGTTGTGTGCCTATGTACCATGGACATTTATTAGGAGGTGGTATGTTAATTAGGAATTTTCTAGAGGTTATGTTGGAGGGTAGTATGTTAGTTGGAGCATTACCATCTGTCTCTGTCTATCAGAGACATGGGAACAAGACTTGGGTGAATTTTCACTTTGCCATTCATTGGTCAAGGTTACACTTAAAAAGTGTCAGGGATGGACTCTTCTTCACATGAACTGAGAGTCTGTTTCAAACCATGTGGATCCTCTGAGATGCATATCTGTCTTGCCAGCATGTCTCATTTATGTCATAAGCAAAATTTAAATTCTTGAATATAGTGTTTCTGATGCTGTTAATTAAACAGTTGTATAAAAGGTCTATCAGAGCAGAATCCGATGATACCTAGTATGTCAGGCATAGATTGCATGCAGTAACCTGTAAGAGACTAAACATAGAGATAGGGCTTTAAGGAAATCCATATAGGTCAATGTGTTCATACACTGGATTCTTCTGGTAATGATCCTTTGTGGATGTTCCAGCTGTTGCATATGTCTGGTCAAGTATATACTGAAGGGAGAAATTATGCTGAATGATGAGTCTGAAAAGGGTCAAATAAAGGGGCACTATGACTTCTTTGAAACTTATTGTCATGCCCTTGCATATAAGTTGCATGGCATAGAATGGTTTTCTTACTACCATGGCTGCATGCTGGTCAAAGGCCAGATTATTGTCTACATATGTTGCCAGATGCCTGACTAGTGGATTAACTGTTAGGGGTGCTTTATCAAAGGAGTAATTAGCCTAAGTGACAGTTTTCCTGAAAGGTACTATAATGCACTTCTTGGCATTGAAGTTTAATCCAAGATTTTGGCACTAGTCATTTATCTGTGTTAGACCCTCTTATCAGATGTTTGTGTCATGGCAGGAATCTATGATAGCTCTCAGTCTGCAGTCATCTGAGAACTTGGTTAGTCAAAGGCCCATGACATTAGCCTTTAGCTCCAAGAAGTATATGTTAAATAAGTGTGGTCACAGCATGGAGCCCTGAGGTATCCCACTGGTAACAGGTCTCTTAAAAGAGGTGGTCTCATCAGCTTGACTTTCTGTGTCTTTTCTGTGAATCAGCTAGTAATCTGGTAAGTTATGTAGGGGCTTATGAAAGTTTATTGAGTTTTTCAACTATACATGGATGGGGTATTGTTTCAAACATCTTAGCCAGGTCCAGGTAGGTGGCATGTACTATTTTCCCCATCATCTGTTGCCTTGATGACCTTTTCAGAAAAGTCCATCAGGTTTAGTAGCCATGATCTTCCACTGAAGCCGGAATGGGTTGGTTCCAGTATCTGAAGCTTGCCTATGTCTTTGTTGATCATTTCCATGATAATTCATTGCTTGGTTTTGCATATTAGACAATTTAGACTAGTAGGTCTGTAGCTTCTGCCGTCAGTTGATGGCCCACCCTTGGGAAGTAGGATAACCTTTGCAGTTCTCCAGTCTCGCGGTACCAAGCCTGTTTTGAGGCTATAGTTGAAAGGTGACTCAAATGATCTTGATAGGTCATGTTTCAAGATATTCAGGAGGCATCATTGGATATTGCCAGGGGCCACTGAGGCTGTGTTTTTGGCCTTAGCAAGTGCTGTCAGAACCTTCTCCATGTTAATAGTTGGCTAGGAGCTATGCTTAGTAGGTATTTAATGGGGGAGGCAAGGGGGACCAGGAGGTGAAGTTTGAGCTGAATTTGTCAGACAGCAAATTCAGTATGTCTCTCTGGTCATTGAAACTGGCACCATTTGCCACCAGTTCAGCACCCTAATATGTGCTGTTACTGACATTTTTGACATAGCTGTGGAAGACCATGTGGTTCTCTTTAGCCCCCACCCCATGCCCAGAAAACCACAGTGAAAAACTTCTCTAAAGCAAATTTCACACTCCTCAAAACTGAGGTGGAATCCTTCAAAGCCCCTGGGCCTGTGGATAATACGGCCCAGACCACAAAATCCTTTATAAACGCATTCTATGAACACCTTCAGGAATGCATGGATCATGCAATCCCAAATAAAACCAAGACCCAATCCTCCAAAGGCAGACATCCTGTCTGGTGGACCCCAGCCATAAACAAACTATACAATAGAAGGAGGAAGCTACTACATGACAGAGCAAAATCCCAAAAAGGGAAGGCATCTCTGATCAGTATTAGCAAAAAACTATGGGCACTCATAAAAATCGTCTAAGGTCAGCTTCGAGAGAAAACTTGCACAGGACACTAAGGATAATCACAAGGCTTTCTTTAGTTATGTTAGGAACCTGGGTGGGAATTCCCAGATATGCTCAGAATTAGTCCAAAATGACAAAAAATACACCGAAGCCACAGACATTGCCAACATCCTAGCTGACAGGTTCAGCGCAAACCCCCCCCTCCCCACCAAAAGGCCTAATATCTATCCCAGCAGAGTGCTGCCCCCCTGATATCTCAGATGCTCAGGTAAGAGCTGCCCTCTCCAAAGCAAGAAACACAGTATCAATGGGACCAGACGGTGTCCCGGGCTGTGTCCAACATGAACTCCAAGAAGAGCTAAACCCAAACCTAAAACTACTGTTCAATCTCAGCCTTACTACAGGATATGTACCCAAAGAGTGGCGTACAGAAACAGTGGTCTCTCTCCACAAAGGTGGTGCCTCAACAGATCCTGGAAACTGTCGCCCCATAAGTCTCACTAGCTTGGTCTGCAAAGCTATGGAAAGGATCATCATGGACCTTATAAATAAAGATATTGGGGACTTACAGACCCTGGATCCTACCCAGTTCGGCTTTGTTAAGGGCAGATCCTGCCTCTTAAACCTGGTCAATTTCTTTGAAACAGTCACCAAGGCCATTGACAAGGGGAAGGTGGTCCACACAGCCTACCTGGACCTTGCAAAAGCCTTCGATACAATACCCCACTCAGGCATTATAGATAAGCTCAACAGCTTAAATATAAACCCCTATGTCACTAGATGGGTTGCAAACTGGCTCAAGGACAGAACCCACATGGTTAGAATAGCTGGAGCCATGTCAGACTCCAAACCAGTTACAAGTGGCATCCCACAAGGCTCAGTCTTGGGACCTCTCTTGTTTGGTATATATTTCTCGGAGGTACAGGCCAACATGGAAGGACTGTGGCTGACCAAGTTCGCAGATGACTGCAAACTGGGCGCCATAATAGACTCTCCAGCTGACAGAAACATCCTCCAAAAGGGCCTCATAGAAACAGACAACTGGTGCCAGAGCCATGGCCTCAAGCTAAACGCCAAAAAGTGTATAGTCATACTCTTTGGCAAAAACAAAGTGCCCACAAATTACCACATAGGTGGTAATCCATTAAGTACAGAAGAAGTAATTAGGGACCTGGGGACCCAAGTTGATAGCAATCTCTCATTTGACAACCACGTGGTCAAAGTGGTTAGAGAAACATTTTATATAGCCCACCTAATCATGAAGAGATTCACATCTAGATCAGGGGAGGTCATCGTGCCTCTTTACTCATCTCTCATCAGGCCCACAATTGAGTACAATGCCCCTTTTGGGATGTACCTTACCAGACACCTGCAGCAACTGGAAAGACCCCAAAAGTACCTCACCAAGAGGATCAAGGGGCTCAAACAGATGCCTTAAAGAAACTCCAGCTCTACTCAGTGGCATACCGCCTGCTCAGAGGCGATCTGTGCCTGAAGCCATGTCCAACCCGGAATTAATGGACATGCTGCACCTCAGAAAATCCAAATCCCATGGACTTAAACCTCAGCACTGAAATAAATAGGACATGCTCGAGGGACAGATTCATAACCCAGAGGCTCCCTTCACTCTGGAATAAAATCCCAGTCCAGGTTAGGCAGAGTCCCTCATTGACTCTCTTCAAGAGGAATCTTGATGAGTGGATGGGAGATCTTACTTCTGTGTCACTGTTAGACAGAGGCACAGTATACTAAAAAAGGGCATAGCAAAATTAATTTAAAATGGGTGGCGAAAGCCATACACACTCTGGCTAGGCTTATAAATGCCCTAGGGCAGATAGCCTAGTATGAACCTATGAACCTTTGAACCTATGTTGACTTCATATGTGGCCCTGTTGAACTTAATTAGTCCTTTTAGTTTCCTGGTTAGCTATCGTTATGGGAGTTGCTCTTCATAATTTTGGCCATGATTTTTTCCTCCTTTATTCACTGTGAGCTTCCCTGTGCCTGGATTGGACACCTGTGACTACAAAACTTGAATTGCTTCTAAAACTATCTATTCCTACAAAGCTGATATAAGCATTTTTGCACATGCCAGTCTCAGTAATTTTTAACACTTCTGTACTGTATTTATTGATTTTGTTGAAATTATCACTGTTTCTCAGCATGCACTTTTTAAAGAAATGTCATCTGTTTGTTACTGTACTGCTCTTATGTTGTTTTAACAGTGTTCGAATATTCTCTAACCTCCTGTACTGTAAAAGCTGTTCTGAGTTTGCCAAAATTCTCCTGAGTCTGCCAAAATATTTCTAAGTTTTGCAAAGTTTTTATGTTGTTGTCTTACATTGTGCACTTTGTTCTGTATTTTGTTGAACATTTCTTAGGGTTAGTGAACTTATTTCCCAGTATTCCTGATACTGCAGGAATTTTGTTCTTACTTTACTTGAGCTCAAAACCACTTTGTTTTACATTGAGGATTATTTTGCACTCTGGTGTGAGCAGAGCTGAATTCAACCCATCCAGTTTGGAAACTGCTGGTTTAAAGTTTATCGTTTTTTTATCCGATTGGCCTCAGACATTAACTGTATAAAAGTCTTCTATTTTGCCTGTATAAAAGCCTCACATTTGTGAGATGTGCAAACGAGCTTCCACTTGCCTTGCATATAAGCAAACCTCTCCAGTTTAAAAGCCTCTATAGGAAATGATGTCCAGAGACTCCCACTGTTCACATCTGCTTGAAGAGCTGCCAGTTTATGCAGAGTGCAGTACCACTGTAGATCATTGAACCAGAACTGCTCAAAGTTTTGTGACTTTCCCAGAAGTCTGGAGAAATTCTGTTGAAATTCAAAGCATCCACTGCTAAAATAATATAAAAAAGGTACTTTTGAGTTTTCTTTGCACTTTGCTGACTGCATTTTATCATTTCTCTGCCTCATTTTCCTGATTTTTACTGTATTTTAAAAAGTGGTTCTGTTGCTTTAAGGTGCTAGTACATAGCATAAACTAGATTCAGATTTGCTGAATCTGGATTGTATTGTTAAACTTGAGCACTGTTCAAGCCATCTTACATTAAGAGGGCCCTGCCTGCACCTTTGTGACAGAAGTGTGTAATCTGAGGCTCATCTGAGCTGGAGATTACTAGATGAAAGCTAATTGTGTGTTTTCCCATTGGTGGTTTAGCTTAAAAGTGTTTAATTTTGCCTGTATTTAAGCCTTGTGTTTGTGCATAGCTGCGCATTCTCATTGGGGTTCAGCGGTGTCCTATATAGATGCAAACACCCTGAAAGACAATTTTCTCACAGACATTTGTTAGTGAAGCCTCCCAAGCTTCTGTGTTGCATTGCAGGAAACTCAGTTGCGCCTTTGTTAATCCTAGAGCAAAATCTGGCCATACTTGTTCACTCCCCAACAGTAGTTACTGTAAAAAACCTGTCATAATCTAAGGTCAGTTTCCAACCATTTTTCTGGCCAGCTTGATTAACATGGGTATCCTGACGCAATGCAGTAATTGCTTCATGTATACTGACAACCACTTACTCCTAAAACAGATACCCTATGTGAGAGATGTAATTAGACTATGAATTTGGAATTTGTTCTCTCACATAAAAATAAACCGGACATCAAACAGGTTGTCAGCATATACACATCACCTCTCACACAAAAGGTCACAACACATAAATCCACATATGTGGAAATACTCAATAGAAGCCTACCAAAAGATCAGAAACCTCCCAAGTACAACCTACTTGCACATACTGCAAAGCATATAGAATCCTCAACACATAACAACACACACAATGGTGTCTGCAAATAAGCCCATCAGGTAGAACACCTCAAAATATGTCCTGGTCATAAGCAACATCATAGTGAGACACACTGATGTCACCCATACCAGGCTAGCCAAGGAGAAGGTCATGGTCAGCTGGCTGTCAGGTGCCAGGATTTGTCAAATCATACATGCACTCAAGTCACTCAGCAACAATTACCCTTATGACTTTATCATAGAATATGTTGGGTTGAATGATTTGAGATGTACTTCTATAGACTACGAAAGACATGACAAGTGTCCCAGGCAGGTATGTCCCTAGTCCTTAGCAGCATTCTACATTCACCCAGGATGATGCCACGATATACACAAAAAATTATTGACTTCAACAACTGGCTTAGCTTCTGGTGTTAACCAGGGGAATCCAGTATCTGTTAGTCTGGAAAATCATGGTTGACTACTATGCTTCTTTGCCAGAGGTTATCTTTATCTGTTTTCTCTAGGTTTTTGGATACTGGCAAAGGTGCTTGCCTTCTCCAAAGTGCCTTTTTTAGCCAATGTCAGAACATTTCAGGTCAATAAAACCAGACCCTCTAACTATAAGCATGGATGTTTTTACCTTCTCATAGAATCATCAGCACATCATAAGAGGAATGTTTGACTTTTGGAAACACAGGGTAGTTGTACCCAACTGATATCCATGAACATTAGGGTATCTAAAAATATCCCAACTAACAAACTAAAACAATGAGTAAAAAGGTCACACAGGAAGACCAATTGGTTAAAAAACACAAAAAGAAAATTCTAGCAAAGCTAGACTTTCTACTGTGTGATACCTTAAACCTCTTGAATCAGAGGCAATATGGTATATATGCAAATTACCCTTTAAGCATATCAGGTGTTTCAGCTAAATGGCAATTCTGAATGCCCATGGACATTGGGACACACAGCTAGAGTGTTTGGCTTTATTGGCCTGAATTGTCCATAAATATACTTAAAAGAAAAAGTCATTGACATTCAGAATTGCCATTTAGCTGAAACACATGATATCCATAAGGGGTAATTTGCATGTATCTCATGTTGCCTTTGATTCAAGAGGTTTAAAGTATCACACAGTAGAAAGTCTAGCTTTGCTAGTATTTTCTTTTTGTGTTTTTTAACTAATTGGTTTTCCTGTGTGACGTTTTTACTCATTGTTTTAGCAATGTCAAAACAACATAATATCCGATGTAAAAAAATCCACAAAAGACAAACTTGAGGCCATGCTGCTTAATGCTAGAATCCTAAACAGGAAACTGAACTCCCTGGAAGCACTCCTATCTTAGAAGATGCTGATGTCTGTGCAGCCACTGAGATATGGTTCAAGGTCGCAGAGAGTACCATGGCCATGCAAGGCTACAATGGCTTCTGCACATTCAGACCCCAAACCGAGTGCGGAAAAAACAAAGGTGGATGTGTATTCATCTTCATTAAAGCCAGATACACCTCGAGACTGGTTAAACAGTATGACTTTCTTGAGCTAATCCAGGTCCAACTAACTATAGGTAAAGCAACCTACCACATCATTGTTAATTACAGGTCCCCCACCATTAACCGACAGACGCACACCACCTACCTGGATTTATATATGAGCACAAATATGCTCATCCTGAGGTTCCTGGATTTTGTTAATACAAATGCCCTGGAACAGCTAGTCTGCACCCCCACAAGGGGCTCAAATGTCCTAGACTTAGTACTCACCAAAACTGGCGGGGAGGAGTCACTGCACTAACCCTTGTGTGTTGCCCTCCCTAGTAAGGTCAGACCATAAGTCTGTCTGTTTTCAAGTAATGATCAGACCTGGCACCCCTACTGGAGCAAAAAAACTGAAAAGTTTCTCCAAATCAAACTACAGCCTAATAGACAATCATATAAAAAGTGTCAGGCCTCCTGTCAACACAGCCAACCATGACTCCTATGCAGAGGAGTACACAAATGCTTTGTATAACCACCTAAACAAATGTGCAGTCTTGGCTGCACCTTTACTGGATCAAAAACAGGTCTTCCTGAAAAAAACTGTCCACCCTGGTGGACCTCATGTATAAATAGGTTACATAACTAAAGGAAGAAACTGATGTCAAAGAATAAAAGGAAAGTTAGTCACCAGAAGAAGAATACCCTCCACAGGTTGAACAAGCAAATGAGATATCTTGTAAAGTCCTGCAAAGCCAGTTATGAAGATAAATTTGCATCCCTAGCTAAAGATAATCATAAGGCATTCTTTAGCAACATCTGAAATCTAAAAGGGAATGCCCAGCTATGTGACAAATGTATAGTGGGTGGTACCTCTTGTACTGAATCTAAGGAAATTGCCAACTTGTTAGCTGACAGATTTGGCACAAACTCCACCCCTGTCCCCACCAGCTAGACTCCAAAGCATACCTGATACCAATATTCTACCTAGTATCTCCAAAGAGCAGGTCATATCCATGTTCTCCAAGGCCAAAAACATGACCTCTATGAGACCAGATAACATCCCAGGCTGCTTAATAAACAATCTAAAACAAGATCTAGTGGAATCACTTGGCACTCTCTTTAACCATAGCCTGAGCACTGGCTTTGTTCCAGCAGAGTGGAGAACAGCAACAATAATCTCCTTGTAAAAAGGGGGTCCATCAGCTGATCCTGGGAACTATAGACCCAGAAGCCTAACCAGCCCTATCTGTAAGGCCATGGAAAGAATCATCATGAATCTTATCAACAAGGACATAGGTTACCCTCATACTCTTGGCTCAACCCAGTTTGGCTTCATTAAGGGTAGATCATGCTTATTGAGCCTGGTGGTCTTCTTTGAAAATGTCACCAAATCCCTGGATGAAGGCAAAACAGTACATACTGCTTATCTTGACTTAGCCAAGGCTTTTGACACAATACCCCACTCAGGTATCATTGAGAAATTCTCCCAGATGGGGATTATTTCACGTGTCACTAGATGGGTAGCCAACTGGCTTACAGACAAAACACACACTGTCAAAGTTGGGTATTCCATCTCTACCAGTAGACCAGTTACCAGTTGTGTACCACAAGGATCTGCTCTGGATCTTTTAGTGCTTAGAATCTACTTCTCAGCAGTCCAGGTGAAAGTAAATGGCTTGTAGCTTACCAAGTTCACTGATGATTGCAAACTGGGTGCAATCATTGAGTCCCCAAACTATGTTAACATATTACAGAAGGAGCTTAAACAGGCAAATGATTGATGCCAAAGCCACGGACTAAAACTAAATGCAAAAAAGTGCATTATTATCCCCTTTGGCAAGGAGAATGTCCCTGCAAATTACACTATTAACAGCACCCTCTAAGCTCAAACCCAGCGGTGTGAGATTTGGAAGCACATGTTGATAGTAATCTAAACGTCAATCACCATGTGTCCACAGTGGTAAGGAAAGACTTCTACATTGTGCATCTCATAAGTAAGGGCATCACATCCAAGACTAATGATGTTATACCTCTTCTGTACTCAGCCCTCATGAGACCACTAATAAGTACAATACTTCCTTTTGCATGTACCTCACCAGACTCCTGCAGCAGCTGGAGAGACCACAGAGGTTTCTCACCAAGAAACTTCTGTGCCTCCAAAACATGATCCAGAGGAAAAGACTGAAAGCCCTGTCAATGCATTCTGTATCCTACAGGCTGCTGAGAAGCAACTTGTGCCTGGCCTCCAGAGCAGCCTCCGACCCTACCCTAATGGAAATGCTGCACATCCCCAAATCAAATGAGACAAGAGTTACTCTCACCAGGGATCTCGACCTAGCCCGTGACAACAACAGAACATGCTGGAGAGAGAGAAATATATCTCCCAGAGACTGCAAATCCTCTGGAATAAACTCCCAGTTCACATGAAGCAGAGCTCCTCCATAACCCTATTCAAGTACTACCTAGACAATTGGATTGGAGACCATAAATTCATCTAGGGGGTGGCACCTATGTCCCTCATGGACAGGGGCAGTTGGTGCTTATCATGGACTCACTCTGTGAACAATGGCTATATAACCAAGGTCAATTAGGGAATGTGGGTATAATATTTCTAGGCTTGTAAAGGCCCTAGGGTCATTAGTCTAGTACCCTCCTATTGACCTATGAACCTACGTTATATACCATATGAAGGTTAGGATTCCACCAGTGTGGTTTTTTTTTCAGTTTGTTTTGGGCTTGCTTCTAGAAGGTACAGAAACTTCTATACAACCATTTATATGTTTGTATAGGGTCTCTGTGAACAATTCTGCAGGGGTTACTGTGAACTCAGAGTTGGGAGAGGAACTGAATTTTGACAAACTATCACTTAACAAATGGGACACCACAATGGCACAGTGGATAGTGTTTTCATATCACAGCAAGAGG
>NC_056733.1:1277602816-1277677816 GCF_019279795.1 Protopterus annectens
TCAGGTTACTACACAAATCCAGGTTGCCTGAGTTGTAATCATGGCTCTATCACCCTATTCCACAGGGTTAGTACTAAGGTTTCACAGTTAATTATGTATTTGTCTGTTTACCAGGGTAGTATACTTATTCATTCATTCACAATCCAACAAAATATGTGCACAGTTTGTTCAAACATATACCATATTGAACTGAAAGTACCAAAGTAAAGTGTACAAAGAAAAAAAAAATACATTAAGAAATACAAACATCGGCAATAATAATGATTTTACATTGAATGCAAAATGCAGGATGTTTGATTTTTTTAAGTGTTACATAGAGAAAGAGGAAGGATATGAGATGTGCGTTTTGTGGAGGATGACGGACAAGTTGAAGGAAAAGCAGCAACAGGCTAATGTATCCATAAGATGAGGAAGGATAGAGCTAGCGTCGGGAAAAGTTCCTTATATGTAAGGGCATCAAAGACTTTTTTGTCTTTAGATGGAGAAGGCATGGTGAGAACCTACAAATTACTAGTTGGTCTGTTTAGAATAAGGGCACCTTCTTCATAGGATCTCAACAAGAATATGGAAAGTTTGCAGAGTGATTTGCATGCAGATTGTGTCTGGTTGTTGTTAACTTTCTGCATTTTAAAGAAGGAGAATGTATGACCTTTCCTTGATCAGTAGATAATGTGCATTAGAAATTGTGGCATAGTAATTCTTGAATTTTGAAGACAGCTAGATGATTCAATGCATTTTACTGGATAGAGTTTGGAGGCTTTTCTTGGTGAAGTTAGCCAGAAGAGAAGACTATCTGCCTTAGCATTGCAGAATTCATTTCCATATGGTGTTGCAACCTTCAGGGTTAAGAAATTTAGAGATTTCCCAATTTACAGGAATAATTAGTTTGATTTTAGTTTTAGTAGCATGAACATGTAAACTTGTTCAGAAGGTTAGGCCTACAGGATGCAGGGACAAGTTTGTTGAAGCAATTTTGATAGTTGAGGAATTTATTTTTGGGAACAGAACAGAGTTGATTCTAAACAGGGTTCTAAAAGACATCTCTGGTTTTACATCAGTTTAGGATGAGAAGTTTTTTTTTTCTCCAACCAAGCAAGGAGCTTAGATATAGTCAGTGCACATGAGGTGGAGGCCAGTGAGAAATTGGTTTATGAAAGGGGAGGGGGATGGAGCAAAGACAGAGGCATGGTGGACTCTGCTGGAACATAGATAGACTGTAATAGTTGTTAAGAAATATGTAGTCTTGGAGACAGTCTTCTTCAAAAGTTTGATTAGAGGAGTAGAAAACAGACAGGTAATGTTGTATGCATGAGATTTTGAGTATGTTTGTTTTTTGAGAGTTTACATCTTTATATAGCTTAGAGAAATAGTCACATATAAGATGGTACAGGAGACAGTAGATCTGTGAAAGAGGTATCGATTGTAGATCACATGTGTTATGTAACAGCCCAATTTTAGAGGAAGCACAACATAGATATAAAGACAGAATAGGGAGGTATCCCTCGGGTGATATGTCAAGTTCAGTGGAAGGATGAAAGAGACGAAAGAGGGCTTAGAACACAGCGAAGAAGGGTTAGAGCAGTTGAACACTGAGCTGATAGAGCTAAAATGTAGGTTGCAAAGAAAGAGACTGAAGATAAGGGAAGGGAAAGTAAAGCAAAGGGGGAACATGCATGTCAATAGGGAAAAAAGAAAGTTATAAAATAAAAAAAATACTAATGTCATAATATAAAACCTAGTGTGTTCCAGATTTCTAGTCAAAAACCCATTGTGTGTTCTGAAGGGGCACATGGTTTGTAGCCTAAAAGATAGCAGCAAAATTAATTGCTACCTATGAAGTTTAAGAATGTTGTCTATAAACCCTATTTAATATGAGTAAAGCACATATACACAGCATTAGCTTAAAAAATGATGCAGGAGAAGCAATTCTATGAATTTTAAAGTGTGTAATATTTTTACTTGATCTATTAATTCATCCATTCATTCTTTTATTTATTTTTTAATTTGCTTTTTTCTGTCCCTGCATCATTCTACATCCTTTCTAGCCAGCACCTCATATCCACACCAGGTCTACCAGCTGTTCCTTAATCCCTCTGAATTTTCTCTGATAGGCCAGTTTTGGAACCTAAGGATGTCTTGGGGTCTTGGCTGTCTCCATTCCAGTGGAGAAGTACAATTATGTCCTACGCACCACAAAACCACCCCTATAAAGCAATATGGTATCACTCGAGGGCAGAAGAGCAATGCGGGCATATCGCAATTCTCCTTGCCATCACAGCAGCTCAGCCATATCAACTAACCTTTGTATAGCTCCTCAATGTAGCACCCCAGGCCTTCAAGAGGGATCACTGCAGGGAATGCCAATGTAAATGCTCACAAAGATCGGCCCATCCTCTTCCTTTCCTCCCGATCAGTCACCAGAGCCTTTATTTGAACAAAGGTCAACTAGGCTATAGTCTGGGTTTTATCCCTCTATGCCACTAGATCGGCATGGAACAGTGACTCATAATGAGAAAACGTGCTTACTTCTCTAAATGTTGCTAGAGGTAGGTGAATACATCAGCACCATTATCGAGAACAGACTGACTGTAGACTCTTCAAGGATAAAACTGAATCCAATTTTCTTATGCTGAAGAGGGAACATAACCAAAGAATGCTGCAGATAAATTCTTTGCAAGATAACAATTCTGATGACTAAGAGGATTACTCAAGAAAGTCAATTGTAAGAAGTATTGATTTGTGTGAAGCTGTCATAAACAACGAACCTGAAGCATCCTTTAAAGAAATCATCAGAAAGGTCCTTAAAATGAAGCAGAGAAGTTGGGTAAAACAGAGGTTTTAAAGAGGTGGCAGATGCCATAAGCAGCAGAATTCTAGATGCCATGTGCTCACATACATGTATACAAATCCAAAGAAAAAAACAGAAACTGTCTAATTCATCAAGACCTATGTCCAGTCTAGGATTATTTAGATTCTGTTCATAAGAGGAGACATTATTTTAGCCTGCAGGAGAATGATGGAAACAGAGGAATCTCTATGTCACTGGCTGAAGTCTATATTAATAAACTGAAGGATATCTGTTATTGGCGGAATCACTCATCAATGTTAGCTTTTGTGTGATTAGAAGAGATGCCTTAAATCTCTCACTGATAATACAGTGAGAATGCATATGTAGTACAAGACAAAATTTATTATTTATTTATTTATTTTACATTTGTTGACCGGGCTAGTCTAGCTGGATATATATCCGTTTACAGTAGAGGCCCGGGGAGAAAAGCTCCAGTACAGTAAAAATTACAGTGTTGAATATAAATAAAGTAAAAATATTTAACAATACATCAAAGATTATCTACATAGATTTTTAAGTGGTACAAGAGTGGCAAGGCAATAACATTTCAGAAACTTATCAGTCTTACATTTCAAGAGAAAAAAAACAAACAAATTTAAAATGTACAAGTATAGTTCTACTAGTAACATAGTAGGCTATAAAAAACAAGACTAAGGATAGAATGATTTAAGGCATAACTAAGATTAAATCTCATCTCCAGAGAGGCATCAGGTAGGGGCTTAATTAGAAGATAAAAAAAAATTTGGTTGTATTTAGAATATGTTTCAGTCGGGATTGGTACAGGGACATAGCCAATGTGAAATAAGATGTTCTTTGATTTGTTTTTTGAATAGAGAGGTAGACACTAGGCAAGTTATATTCTGAGGGAGTTGATTCCATATTTTACCAATGGAATTAGAAAATATCGCATCTCCAGCTTTATTGTATGATTTAGTTATGGATACAAGGAAATTATTTGCAGAACGAAGTGTGGTTAGGTTCTTGTATGGAGAAATGAGGTATGCTAGGCTGGGAGTATTTTCAGGGAAATGAAGGGCTTTATGAATGATGAGTAATTGTTGATACAATAGGTGGTTATTTAGTTCTAGCCAGTTTAGTTGTTTAAGGTTGTGACAATGGTGAGTTCTGATGGGTGTAGCATTAATGAATCTGGCTATACTGTTATAACAGGTAGAGAGTTTGTTGATGTTATTTTTAGAGAGAGTGGTAAATATAGCTGAAGCATAAAAAAGGGTGGAAAGTAGGTGGGTTTGTGCAATAGTTTTCCTGGCTGCTGGGTTCAGGAAGGATCTAATTCTATAGAGTGTCCCAATTTTTTATTAACAGCTTTAATAGAAGTGTTAATTTGTTCCTCAAAGTTCAGATGGTTATCAATGGTTACACCTAATAGTCTAGTAGTTTTTTCAGGGTTTATACAGGTGGCATCATTAGAGGAGATAGTAAAGAAAGGTGTAGGAGATTTATTTGTGGGAGTAAAGAGCAGTAGCTTTGTTTTTTTGGGGTTAAGGAGGAGGCAGTGCTGCATAAACCATATTTCAACATTATGGAAGGTTGTTTGGATGGACTGGAGAGAGGGAATATCTGTATCTGAGCAGATCAAAGTTGAGTCATCTGCATATTGGATGCAGGTTGCTTGTGGCACATTCATATAAAGATCATTGATAAATAATGAGAAAAGAAGGGGTCCAAGGATAGAGCCTTGTGGAACTCCGATATTTACAGGGAGTAAGGATGATAGGTTATTTTCCCAAAGCACTGCTTGTTGCCTGTTCTCAAGATAGCTTCTAAACCACTGTAAAGAGTGTGAGCTTAGAGGAAGGTTGTTCAGTTTTTCAAGAAGTATGTTATGGTTAACCATATCAAAGGCTTTTGATAGGTCTATAAATAGTGCAGCAGAGAAATGGTTAATATTACGATTTTTATTGATAGAGTCAGCAAAGGAAAGTAGGGCAGTTGTAGTACTATGGTGTGGCCTAAAACCATGTTGACAGTTGGCTAGAAGTTTGTTTTGCAGAAGGTAGTCAAGAAATTGTTTGTGTATGCACCTTTCCATTATTTTCGCTAATGGGGAGAGTAAGGCAATAGGGCGATAGTTGGATATTTCAGAGGAAGGGCCACCTTTATGAAGGGGAATTATATGAGAAATTTTCCAAATGGTAGGGATTTTCTTTTCAGAGATGGTTCTGTTTATTAGTATAGATATTGGGAGATAAATAGCTTTTGCAGCTATTTGTAAGAATTCGGATGGAAGTTTGTCTGCAGATGGAGTGCAAGGCTTTAGTTTTAATAAAAGCTTATATATGATTGATGATGAGACAGGT
This sequence comes from Protopterus annectens, assembly GCF_019279795.1. NCBI lineage: Eukaryota > Metazoa > Chordata > Ceratodontiformes > Protopteridae > Protopterus > Protopterus annectens. The sequence continues at coordinate 1,277,607,986 of NC_056733.1, forward strand.
TGGATTTGAAAGGCATTAGTAGAGGCTGTTGAGTTATTATGTGGGGAGGTTGTGGGTGTTGGTAGGGAGTTGGCTAGGGTAAGAATAGTTTCTGTGAAATAGTTATTAAAGGCATCTGGGATTTGAATAGAGGAGTTAGGGTTTAATCCTGTAGGAGCAGGAGTAGTAGAATGCCCAGGTTTTAGAAGTTTATTAATGCCTGACCAAAATTTTTGGGGGGTATTTTGAGTAGTATTTTGAAGATGAATATAAAATTCCTTTTTATCGCTAAGAGTGTATTTCTTGGTAGTATTTCTTAACTGTTTATATAGGAGATGATCAGCTGGAGATTTTGTAGCTCTCCATTTAGCCCAGATTTTATTTCTCAAGATCATTCTTTCTTTTGTTAGCTTAGATAGCCACGGGGCAGTTTTGGCTCTTATCCTGGTGGTGTGAAAAGGAGTGTGATAGTCAAGGATCTGTAGAAATTTAGTGTTAAAATAAGAAACTGCTTCATTAAGTTCAAGGTTTGATAGAGGTGACCAGTCACATGCTTGTAATTCATTAAGGAAGTTATCAGGGTTGCCAAAATAAATGGCAGAATTAGTTATGGAAAATTTATTATAATGCATTTGGCATTTGAGATGTTATATGTTTATATTAGATTATAGTGGTGGCGCAAAAAGAATTCAGAACATTTTCTATAATGAGTGGGATAAATTTGCCCAAATTACTGATCTAAGCTGTAAAGGAAACGAACCACCAAAGATTATTTTTAGGAGAGGAAGAAATTTGAAAGATTGTTTATCAATGAATTATAGGTCAAAGAAAAAAGTAAATAAGATGCCTGGAACGTTTTCTTGCCATATGTGTTCTCAATGCCCCGCAATGTTAAATGCCTCACAGATATATCTGGATTCCAGGTGTAGAAAAATAGTTAGCAAGACCTTCAACACCTGTGATTCTTTTGGTGTGATATATATCGCAATGTGCGAGATCTGCCCTAGTTTTTACATAGGGAAGACGGAGAGAAAAATGAGAAGAAGGGTATACAAACACTTAAATGACATAAAAAAAAAAAAATGACTAATGCTTTGTATAGACATACTACCCTTTGTCCTTTAGCTAAATACAAGTTTTTTGTTATAGAAGAAGTTGAAGTAGATGAGAGGGGGGGACCATGGGAAACTAGGATCGAATATAGGGAATTATATTGGCAAGTGGTCTTAGAAGCTAATAGATACCCAGGTCTCAATGATTACATTTCCCTTGTACCTGTTCTCAAAATGAGAGCTGCCAGATTATAAATGATGGTGCATGTATTTCTAGAGGCTGTGATTGAATACAACATAGAGTTTCTGAAGGTTATTCAACATTTTCAGAAACATATTGATATGTTATTTATTTATTTGTGATTGTAACACAAATCACTTTCATTATTTAGTTTTCTTGCATTGATTTTACACTATTATAGTGTTTTTTACATAGACCACTAGAGGGGAGTGTTGTATTAGATTTGTAAATATAGGTTTAGTTATTTATAGATATATATATTTTTTTAACTTCCATTATTTTAACATTTAACATATTTATTGATATATTCAATAATATTCATATTGATTGTACTTTAAAACAAACATTTCTTATATAAAATATGGTTTCATATGTATATTGCTCCAAAATACATGTCATTGATGAATTATTCATGAATTGTCGGTTTTCATTGGACCTTTTGAATGGAATTGTGCGTATAAATATTAGTCATTAGCTTAATTGTTTAATTGTATAACTGATGTCTGAAGAAGTCTGAAGTCCAGACGAAAAACGCTGTATTTTAGTTTGGCGTTTAACGCTTTTCAATATCAATAAACGCTTGTGATTATTACTGGGCTGACCGGTGTTTTGCCTCCTCACAGTGCTTTTGATAGTTTATTGGTGAAATTCGCACTGTTCTTTCCTTTTTGGATTATTTGAGATGTTATTTCTGCTATTAGTACACAATTATAATGACTATAGTAACTGACCAGTTAAGGCCTACCACGCAGGATAGATTACTTACAAAAAGTACATGCTTTTACCACAAGAAAGCAACCACATCAGTCACATTTACTACACACACACACACACACACACACACACACACACACACACACACACACACACACACACACACACACACACAACCCCACACACACAATGTTGCCACAATTCATTTTACTTTGGAAGTCTTGGCGTATTACAATACTTGAGGGAATAAGAAAATGGAAGAAAAAATGGAAAAGTTGACACAATTATCTAATACTGTAAGAAGCACAGATACTTATCGAGTACCATCAAAAAATTTATATTATACAACGACCCCCCATTAATATTCAAAAACGTGCACGTTGATTGGCAGCGTGCACATTGTAAATCTTAGTTATAGTAACGGAAAAACGTCCAGTCGCCCGGACTTTTTCCATTACTATAACTCTTTTTTTTACAGCAACGGAGAACACAAGATCTCCATTGCTTCACACTGTCTCGCTATATTAAACAAGTTTAACATAGCGAGACAGCTTTAAAAAAAGCAATGGAGATTCTCCGTTTCTTTTTTTAAAGCTGTCTCGCTATACTAAACCCATTTAACATAGCGACACAGTTTGTAAAAAGCAACGGAGATCTTGCTTTCTCCATTGCTTTTTTCAAAACTATCTCACTATGTTAAATGGGTTTAACATAGCGAGACAGCTTTAAAAAAAGCAATGCAGATTCTCCGTTGCTTTTTTTAAAGCTGTCTTGCCACGTTAAACCCATTTAACATAGCAAAACAGTTTGTAAAAAGCAATGGAGATCTTGCTTTCTCCATTGCTTTTGCCCACAGCTCTGATGTACTGCATGGGCATACACATGCGCAGTACATCAGAACTGCCGCAGAATACCAGACAGCTGCGGAAGGGCAGCAAGGAGGCATTATACAATGCCATTATTTAAGAAAAGTAATTTTTTTTCTTAAATAATGTCATTGTATAATAGCAATAACCCACTTCTGGGTGTGGTAATGCTGGATTTACCCACGGTTGGCTTTGTTTGGCCACTCGGGCTTCGCCCTCATGACCAAACCACACCAACCGTGGGTAAATCCAGCATTACCCACACCCAGGTGTGGGTTATTGCTATATGAACAGAACTACACATCATCCATCAATAGTAATGCCAAGTGTTAGCAACAGCATTAATAAAGTCCAAATACTTTGAGAGAAGGCTGGTCCAAGCTTGCCCTGTAGTCTGTAATATTTAAATTTATGAGTCAAAAGCACCTCTTAATAGGAATAATCTTCTTCAATAAAGTCAGCCACTTGTTTTTCTAATTTGTTGTATCTTTTCATGGGTGGTCCGGAAGCACTGTTGGGTTAAGCGTCTTAAATAATCAGAAAGTTGCTAGAGTAAGTTTTGCATTAGTATGCATTTTCTGAAGGTTGTGAAGTTTGAAACTCAAGTGACTTCATTATTTAGTGAACAGCAATAGTCAATGATTTGTCAGAAAGCACATATTTTACAAGGAAAAAAATCAAAACTATCCTACAATGTCAGTGTCACTCTATGAAATCTGCCGCAGTTAAGAGCTATGTAATTTCAACTTTTATATGAGCAGTAGCCACAAGAATTAGCCACAAGAATTCCAACTAATTTCAAGGAGTCAAATTAGTCTAGCAAATACAGATGATTAGCTGAGCAAATGACCAGCAGATAAGTTACATTCATCCGCAAGCAGCCATCACCTCCTTCCAGCAGTTATAGCCATTTTATCATTTACACCTCATCTTACAGTGATAAAAAATAATACCTTTCTACTTCTTAACGATATTATCAGAGACAAAAAAAAATTATGATGGACAAATGCCCAAAACCAGTGAGGGATTTTATAGGTTCCTGTTATTTACTTTGAAAGTTGAAAGAAAAAAAAACTTTCTGCATTTGCATACATTTTCTGAAGGAAATGATGACCTCGGAAGTGAATTATCTGACATCATTAATGACTGCAATCCTCAATGATTTCCTAGAGAACCAAGTATTTTAAGAGGAATAGACCAAAAGTATGAAGCAAAGTCATGGAAATTATGTAAAATCAGGGACAGTTTCAACTCTGCCTTATATGCCCACCCGAGAATAAATATTTAAAATGCATATTAGTAGTTTAAAATCAGAATTAAAAATTATCCAATGGCAAGTGAGTTAGTTGCTTTCATGCACAGTAGCCATCCACCACCCTTTCTTAGCAACATCAGGCTTCAGTGAGTTACAAGAAGACTACAGATGTTATGAGGCGCACAAATAAATAAATAAATAAATAAATAAAAAAGATGCAAAGCCAGTGGCAGTTTCAACGTTTGTTTCACACATAAGCAGCACACCAACGTTAAATGGTCCAACTAATTTCGTAGAAATTAAGTCAGATTTTCAACCTAGCAAAAGGCATATTCCTTTCATCCACAGACAGACCACAACCCTTCTTATTTAGTGACTGCAATTGTCAGTTCAATACTATATCTGGATGACTGCCAGGATAGGTATCAATAGTTGCAGGAGTAATAATTATAATTTTACTACTACTACTACTAATAATAATCATAACAATACCAGTAAAACATCTTTCACTAAAAATGTTTGTTTCAAACACAGCTAACCCAGCCCCCCCCCTTTTCAGTTACTGCACTTCTCAGTTTAATAATAAATCTGGTTACCTAACAGAATAATAGTAACAGTACTATATTACTACTACTACTCCTAATACTAGTACTAATACTACTAATAATAAGTACTATATGACTACTAATACTACTAATAAGTGCTATATGACTATTATACTACTACTAATAATAATAACTTCCCTCACAAGCAAGCATCATGTTTTTCATCCACACATATTCTGTAGCCCCTTTTACTTAATGATGACTACAACTTTTAGTTCAGCATTTATATTTGGTTGTCTGCTATGATAAACATCTACTTACCTTATGTTACTGTAACCCACTGCTACACTTCTATTCCAGCAGACATGCACTCAACAACTTTCTACTGTATTGTCTTAATATATGTGGGCATTCTGATCATTACAATTATGTTTCATAAGATGGCAACAAACAGGAAGTTAGGTCATTTTCTGCAGGATCTCCCCAGTCCACACATGTAGTTATCTGTCTACTTACTTTTAAATAATGAAGCATATTTTAACTTAAAAATAGAGACAGATAGATAGGTAGGTAGGTAAACAAAATACTCTAGTTGAATAGCCTCACCAGTCAGTGCTGCTATGCCTCTCAGCATGCAGACATCAAAAACATGGACAATGGCTCTTGAAAAGTAGGTACATTTGGCCATACTACATAAATAGCATTCACTTGCATATCAAATATGATAAATCCACATATTTCTGGGAAGACTGTGGGATACCTTATCCCTCACAAACATTTGAGTCTTCATAAGTCATTGAATCTGGACAGAACTTATGGTCAACAGTAAAACAAAAAAATTGGAAGAAATGCCAGCTTGGGTCATTGAAAACTGAAACCCTGAATATATTAGACATTTCAGTATGAACTAGGTTACGAAGGTAAATGTATAAATCAACTGTAGCTCCATAGTCAATGAAATTACATTTCCAGCTTACTCAAATAAAACAGCATGTAGAAAAAGCACTGTTGAGTGTTAGCGTCACAGCTTAAAAATAATAAAGGGATTTCATTGCATACGATATGTGATTATCATATTTTCATAATAAGGTATCCCAGAAAGACAACTTGAAGGCAGAATTATAAACCAAATTTTGAATGTAGAAATTAAGGCAAACTGAATCAGTTCATACAGGACATAAACAGCAGGATTGTAGACTTCTTACCATCAAAAATGACGCTACAAACTTCTTCTAAAATGTTATCATGCAAACCGCTTATGCTGTATAGACTTTCAGAGCTCAGCACACTCCCTGCACCATGATTTTGTTACCTAAGCTAGTCAAGTTAAACTTAATGCACAAACGCAGTGTACAAGTGCAATAAAGCCCTCAGGGTGTGCACTGGGCAGATATTATTGCACTACCAAGATAATATAAGCCACCTGCCATTCAGATTCAGGCATGTGCTTGACGGTGTCCTAAGGGGTGAATTAATTAACACCTGTCTATTGCATTCCATTTTTGTGCATTATTGTTCATGTACTGCATGTTAAAGTTTTGTCACTTTTTCACTTTGCAGTGATTATAACTATGATACATCACTGGGGCTGGTTGCAGTTAGTGTGGGCAGTGCCCCTCCCTCCCAGCACTCACAGCTGATGTGTTCAGTGTCATATTTGTTTTTTTTTTTTCTGCTTCATTGATTTTAATTTGTTTGTAGTCAATGTATGTACGTTCAGTATATTTGTACGATGAACTTCTAGTCATGTATGAAACATGAATAATCAGCACATTATTTACAAAATGTATATGCACAAGAAAATGACTGAGCAATGCATTTAGCAACAAATGGACATCTCTGTCACTTTGTGGTCCTATTATTTTTCATTCTGTCTTTCAAATGTTATCAAGAAACAAACATTTTTTTGTGGCAAACTGTATACAGAACTGAAATTTCTCCCTATGGAATGAGTGTTAGTTGATACCAGAGATCATTGCAGTTTTACTCTCTTATTTATACCTGTACCACCTGTCGCCACTGTATTTAAGGAACTTGCCAGTTGTCAAGTGACATAATGAAACAAACGTCTGGAGTCTGTTGAAACAACCATTAGAAGTTCATTGAGTTGTACATGCAGGGTTGTTGTGTCAACCTTGACTTGAAAGCAGAACTGGAAAACATGACAATCAAAACAGAGCAACATAATACTATAGTCATTTTAAGTTATCTTATACAATTATTAATTTATATGGAATTATCTAAATACTTTGCTAAATAACAGTAGATAACAAATAAGAGCAAATAAATCCTACTGAGTTCAAAGCCTAGAAGTATTTTACCTGTCAACAGCAGTCTGGGACTCCCTCCGATTCCAAAGGTGGTAAAGGTAATGTGCTTACATTCTCATAAGCCCACTGTAAAATGTTATACAAATTTTAGGTAGGGCATATTCATAGTCTAAGTGTGATGATTTCATCTGAAATACAAAAATCATTAAAAAGCTAATTTGACATTAATCAGGGGATTTATTTCATTAAATGTAGACTTTGGTCACTTTCCATATCAAAACCAAAATAAAAAATAAAAGATTAAGAGAAGCATCTCAGTCAATAAATCCATTAACAAAAATAAAGCCCCCATGCTAAAAAAATGTTTTCACATAAACATTTCTAAGTGAACTGGCCTATTTCAACAAGACAGACATTGGTTTCTTTAGTACACTTGTACATACATTAATAATTATGGCACTTCTAGTTAGGAGGTATCATTCTAGAGTAACTGAGTTTTTTAAATACATATTACATCTACTTGTTTAATCTGAAGGAAGTACAGCACAAAAAATTCAACCAGCTTTAATGTGCAGATGGGGTGGGGTAAAGAAGCAGCTGCCTGGGTGCAAAGTGTTAGGGGGTGTGATCAGCCACTCTTTACTGCACCAGTATTGCATTTAAAGACAAAATGCAATGTTGTAGTCATGTGTGATATAAACCTGAGCAATCACTTTTTTTGTTCTTCAAGTTCCAAGGGAGAAGAGCTTTTTTTTCTGTTTGCTTTGGAGGCAGGCACAACAAGAGGGGTTAACATCAGGTACTAAAACAGCTCTACACAGAGGCTGTACTGTACTAAATTGAGGTTCACAGTACTGTATGCAAGTGAATGACAGCAAGGTCAGCAAGACAGAGTCTGTGCTTCTTTAAACATTTTATAATGCTGTACAACTTTATAATTCAGTACATATTACTAAATCTTACTGTCAACAGTTTGTTAATTTTAACTAAGAGGAATTAAAAACATTCACATGCATTTTAATATTTCACCATGACTTTACTGTGAAAGTCTATCAAATACTGCAAACCAGAACGTCACCTCCAGAGTTTGAAATCCAAGCACCAGTCTTCTGGACATGGAAATAGGTAGTTAGAATTCCTTTCAACTAGCTGTCTAGGCAGAGCCTGTGCTGGAGAAATTCCTGAGTCAAGTTGCAGCCTTTCTCAATTCTTCCTCCTGGTTTCTCTCTTTGGTAATGCTCTGGCACAAATGCATCATCCTCTGTAGTTGACAGGTTTTTCTCGACTCTGCTTCACCTTGCAGTACAGCACATGCAATCACTCATCTCACGTCTGACATCAGGGGCATGGCCTCTGGCTGCTGATGCAATGGCTGGCAAGGTTAAAAGTCAGTGTAAACAAGTTGAGATTTAAAGTTGCAACACAGAAGTTGTATGCTTCCCTGTTATTTTTAGACCGAATTTGGGATTTTCTGGCAAATATCAGGTCGATAAGATGTAGGTGTGGTGCTCACAGTATGTCATTTATTGCTTTTTTTAAAGTAGAGTAAGTGTACCCTGGTGATTATGATCAGCACATAAGCCAAGTAAAATAAGTTATCAGCGCTGAACAGAATAACTTTTCTTGGTATATGTACATATATATATATATATATATATATATATATATTTTTTTTTTTGGCTGGCCATGAGCCCCCAATTTTGTGGTCCACAAGTGGCTCCCCAAAATGCCACTGTTATAATTCACAACTTCAAATCACAGTATTCTGTTCTTCTTGACCTTCTCTACAATTAGAGCTACTTTGGGGGTTCCATGGTAATATCCTAATTTACTCATCTGGCCCACAGAGTGCATCCTATTATCCATCTTTGTACTTCATCTGCATCACCTTTGGATTTCTCACCTGCACTTTATTCATTGTACAGTTTTCTGTGCCATACAAAAACTAACCCAGGCACATTAAGCCACTAATACAGCCCCTTTGATTCTAGCTTTGGTTTCTTACTCAGATTTCCTTACTTCTCGACAACACTTGGGTACTTGACACTGTTATTTGAACTACTATTCCTTTCTATCCTAATAATGAACTACTTTTGACTTCTACTGTCTTGTATGTACTCAGTTTCATCCCAAGAACATTTAGTTTTGGATTGCTTTCTCCTATCCTTTACTGAAATTCCTGTTCAGTTTGCTTGTAGTATTACATCATCTTTTTACAGCTCTCGGTAGATCTCACTCCTCTGTCCTGTTTGCTGACAAAATCTGTCAATTGTATATACAGGAGTAAGGTCAGACATGGAAAGTGATACACACCTACTCCAGATATGGACCTGCCTCTGAGTCTGAGCACTGTTTATACTTCTAACACTGGGTCCTTGGACATAGCCCTCTCTAACAGTTATCATTGGTTTCACACACAGGGAAGAGTAGGCCAGGTCCTCAACCTGCTTAGCACCAGAAAATATCCATGTCCCTTCTAGTTATATTTCTTAACATGACCAAACCATCTAAAGCCAATTTTTATACCCCCCAAGTGGCTAGCCCAAATATAATGTGCAGTTTGTGGTGTCTTATTGAGTGGATACTGTTCCCCGCAGATGATGCATGAAGCAGATCGTCCACATAACTCCTCCCCAATAAGCACCACCCAGAGTCTGCACTGCTGCCAACACTTCCATTCATTTTTTGGATACTTTTTATTGGTAGACCTCTCAGTTTCAACTGGAAAGGCTAGTTGTGAACCAGGTACCTCCTTTCCGTGAGGTAGAAACATCCAACATGTCTTTGGTGGAGGAAGTACCCTGACAGAGAGAGAGAGAGAGAGAGAGAGAGAGATTACATGCAAGTCCACACAGACAGTGACTAGAGGTGAAGATCAAATCTTAGACCATGGATCTGTAAAGTGAAGAGCTTATAGGTTCATAGGTGTTTACCAGTCTAACAAACCACAAGGGCATACAAGGGCATTTTTAAGCCTGGCCAGGCATCCCAAATCTCTGACAAGTTCTGATACCCTTGATAAGTGTAAGCAGGGGCTCGGTAGATGAAACATTTACAAGCAGGGGCCTGGGAGATGAACCATTTACTAACTGCCTATGTCCATTACAGACATTGGTGCCAAATCAGTGATGCATTTCCTGTTTCTCATCCAATTGTCCAGGTTGCACTTGAATTGCTTAAACATTATTCTTCCAAATAAAACATGTAAGTGCACAAAGTAAAACTACCTGACTGTATGGGATGCTTTTCGAAGGAACAAATAATTTAGAAAATCTTACAATATATTTACAGGCAATCTGTTAACAATCCTGCTTCCCACTCTTGCAGTAATTCAGTCTGCTAACACTAGAGGTCATCATACATTTATAGCGCTGTTTTGCAGACTGGAACACCTGTAGCTGTAAATGGCTTGAGCTCCAGTTGAACAGTCACTCATAATAACCCAGTAGCTGCCTTTAATTAAGTCCCTGTGAAGAAGCTTCATAAATAATCTTCATCCACTTTGCATACTGTGCTGGTCACTATATCTACATCACAGGATACAAAAATTCAAATGGTATTCTAGAAGAACAGTATATAAGTATGCATATTCATGAGTCATACTCCTTACAATCATTTCCTAGTCAGCTGTGCAATGGATGGCCAAATACTTTGCTTATATACAAGCCTGGACATTCATTGACATGATGTGGCTCTGAAGAATGAGTTGCATATTAAAGCTGTAGTGTGAATAAAACTAATTAAGTGACTTAGAGACATTTAATTTGCAAGCCCTTACTTAGCTAAAATAATCCTAAAATACAGTTTGAATATTGCTGCCCTTTGGTTTGCATTTCAGTCACAGGACACACAGATCTTTATAGTGGTTTTCTGAAAGCTTTTCCAAAGGTATATGTCTGCATTTTGCAGGTAAGCTGTGTGTTTTTCTTTGTGATAACTGCTCTCAGACATCAGGGTCATGACAGAAATGATGTAATGTTTCCTAGGTGTATCTGTATGTATGGTTTGTGTACCTGCCTGCACTGCCTAAATGTGTTATTCACTGCAGCTACATTTAAAATGCATTAGTGGTGAGAAGGAGCTTTGGCATGGCATGTCAGCTGACCATTTTCCAGGCTAATCTATGCTGTACTATAGCACACCTCATAGCGCCTGTATCCTGAGGACATGCTGACTGGGGAGAGCCTAAACTCACCATATCAGCAGATTACATATTATCCATTTATTTAGCTCAATGTATAAGGCTTGCATACTGTGAATATATGCTTGCACGGTGTACGTGTAAATATATTCTTAACAACTACAGTATGCATTTATATGCCCCTCTTTGTCTATGCCGGAGTATATATAGAGCCTGGGTAGTAGTAGTATTAAAAGTGGTAGTCAAATTGACACACCCAATTAACGGCAGCTCAGAAATCTTAACCAACAATGATATTAATATATTTGCAAACAGTTTAGATAGACAAATAGAAAGGATTCTGCCAGGAATAATTTAAGGAAAACAGGCTGGATTTGTGAAATGGAGATAAACTGCTGCCACCTGGTGGGCAGTAGGTGACTTTATACAACATAGTGAGGTTATTGTGTTGCACCTAAAAAGCCTTTTGATTCCATTAGATGAAAATCCTTCTGGTGGGTTATAGAAAAAAGTGGGGGTTAAAAATAAATTTCTCAGGAGGACCAGTGTGATTTATAGTAATCTACAAATGGAAGCAATGGTTAACAGGCTTTTATCACATGCTTACTCTTGTAAAGGTATCTACCAGAGATGGCACTCTTCCTTAGGCATTCACACTAATAAAGGAGGAACTGAACAGAAAGGTTAGATCACATGATTAGAAAAGGGAGGTAAAGCCATGATTAGGTTATATGCAGATGACTGCATGTTGTTAATGGAGTATATCTCAAACTAATAACAAAAACAAACCACCAGTATGAAAGTTAATCCAGTGGAAATCCAGACAGCCAATAGTACAGCAAAGAACCAATGGTACACATCAGCTGCTAGTCTAGACCAAGAACACTTTGATGAAATGCAATTAAAAACACTTTCACCTTCAAGCTTCTTTAGGCTTAGTACAGAAATGTTGCATCAACAGAACTCCTTTATATAGTGATGTCATAATTAATTACACGTGCTTTTGATGTTCAACAAGCAAAGGTTTTAAGGAGACAGCACTATTCAGTCCTGGCAATATAAGTGCAGCTAGGTGTAAAACCCAATAAAATGCATCTAATTCATTCTGATGTACAATATTTCTACCATAAACTGAACTACTAGTAACACATAAAATTAAAAGCGTAAAAAGCATGAGCTGAACCTTTGCCTTTTTGGTGTCTATAAAGAGCACTAGTATGTCAGATAGATGTTTACTTATCTGATCTTTAAATTTCTGATTTGTTTTGCCCACATAGAATGCAGTTCAATTTTGACATAAGGCAAAGTAAACTACATTACTGGTATTTCAATTACCATAATCATATAACTTAAATAACACAGAGGTGACTGGATGTTTCCAGTTTTTACTGGCAGAACCTGCAGCTACCACATTTAAAAGTACCCTTTTTCTTAGAATAGTCTAACTTTTAACCATTCTTTATTCTTTATAGCATAGCTTGTTTTTCAAATTCTGACTTCTCTTATGGGCAAAGGCTGATATATCAGAAAACCCTTTATTAAGTTCAGGAACATTTATTTATTTATTTGTTTTTATTTTACATTTGTTGACCGGGATAGTCCGACTGGATATATGTCCATTTTCAGCGGAGGCCCGGGGAGAAAAGCTCCAAGACATTACTAAAAAATTACAAAGGGATTACATGCTAAGCAATATACAAGTCATAGATAGTTATACAAAACAGATACAAAAAAAATGTTTAGGGTGTTATTTTTTTATTTTTTTTTTTTCAGTCCTTCCTGGTCAAGTTCCTCTATATCAAATTCCTGACACATGTCAGCCTACTGGTACCACAGGAAGTGTATTTCTTTAGTAGATTAACAGAGAGAAAAAAACAAAGCAACAGCGAGAGGTATAATAGCCAACAGAGGTGGTCATGGATGAGGTGAAAAAGGTCAGTCAGGATTAGTGCAAGGGCATAACCATTGTGAGTTTAGGAAGATTCTTAGTTGCTTTTTAAACAGTGGAGTGGATGAAAGGGATGTTAGTTCAGTTGGAAGCTTGTTCCAAATGTTACCAACAGAGTTAGTGAACAGGCAGTCCCCAGACTTGTTGTTGGCTTTTAAGGTAGATACTAGTATTCTATTGGCAGATCGTAGGGTTGTTAGGTTTTTGTATGGGCTAATAAGCTTGCAGAGTATGGGAGTATGTGTGGGATGATGCAGAGTTTTACGAATATTTGTAAGTTGCTGTATAAGAAGCTGACTTTGCAATTCCAGCCAACCTAGTAGTTTGAGATTCTGGCAGTGATGGGTTCTAAATGGGGATCCAGTGGCAAATCTGGCTATGTTATTATAAGATGTTGCTAGTTTATTGATATTGCTTTTGGAGAGGTTTGTATAAATTGGGGAGGCATAAAGAAGGGTGGAAAGTAGATGAGTTTGGGCAATAGTAGACCTAGTTGAAGCTGTGAGAAAGGGTTTACAGTCTGTAAAGGGAACCAAGTTTTTTATTAACTGATTTAATAGTTAGGTTAATATGTGTGTGAAAGTTAAGATTATTATCAATTGTTATACCTAGAAGTTTGGTGGTTATGTCGGGAGCTATTTTAGTACCATTGTTGGATGTGATTATAAAGTTAATAGAGGGGGACTTTAGGGTGGGAGTGAATAATAGTTTTGTTTTTTTTGGGGTTAAGGAAGAGACAGTGTTGATAGAACCATTTTTCTACTAAGTTAAATACTGTTTGGGTCTTGGTTTGAAGCTCTGCAGGTGAGGAGGAGCTACATATTAATGTTGAGTCGTCGGCGTATTGAATGCAGGTGACCTGTGGAATGGATGTTTTCAGATCATTAATAAAAATGGTAAATAGGAGAGGTCCCAGAATGGAGCCTTGAGGGACACCAAGAGAGGTAGGGAGCTGAGTGGATAGTTTCTTGTCCCAGAGGACTGCTTGCTGTCTATTTTGTAAGTAGGAGTTAAACCACTTGACTGTTTGGGTGTCGAAAAGGATGTAAGTATATCTGACAGTAGTTGATGATTCACCATGTCAGATGCCTTTGAGAGGTCTATAAAGAGGGCTGAGGACAGTAAGTTGTTGTTACGGTTTTTATTAATGCAGTCTGAAAAGGATAGGAGTGCTGTAGTTGTACTATGGAATGGCCTAAAGCCATGCTGGCAGTCTACTAGTAGGTGGTTTTGGAGAAGATAATCAAGTATTTGACGGGGAATACATCTGTCCATAATTGTTGCTAGTGGGGAAAGTAGGGCTATGGGGTGGAAGTTGGAGAGTTCATTTGAGTTATCTCCTTTGTGGAGGGGTATAATGTGTGAGACTTTCCATAGATATGGGATGGAACATTCTGTAATTGTTCTGTTTATTAGTATAGCAATTGGGTAGGTGAGTACTCCAGCTGCCATTTGCAGGTATTCAGCTGGAAGGAGGTCAGCTAATGGAGTACTAGGTTTAAGTTTAAGGAGTTGGGTGTGTATGAAGGATGTAGGGACAGGCTGGAGGTGGAGAGTGTGGGGTAAAGTTGTTGCGAGGGGTCGCTTACTAGTGGTAACAGGCAGTGTGGGGGGTAAGGTATTAGCTAAAGATTGGACTGCTTCAGAGAAAAATTTGTTAAAAATATCAGCAATCTGGCTAGAAGAGTTTTGAGTCAAATTAGAGGAGGTGGGTGTTTTGGCGTGTCCAGGGTGGAGCAATTTATTTATTCCTGACCAGAATTTTTGTGGGTTTTGATGTTGGGTCTGTTGGAATTTGAGGTAATAGTTTCTTTTATCAAGGAATATTGATTTATTTGCAGCATTTCTAAGCTGTCTAAAATTTAGGTGAGCAGTAGAGTTTTTAGTTTTCCTCCATTTGGACCAGGTTTGATTTCTCAGTCTCATTTTTTGTCTAGTCTCCTTTGTGAGCCAAGGAGCAGGTTTGATCCTAAATCTAACAGTGCGAGAGGGAGCATGGTGTTCCAGAATTTGTAAGAATTTATTGTTAAAGTAAGAGACTGCTTCATCAAGAGGTAGGGATTTTAGGGGTGACCAGTTGCAAGCTTTAAGCTCAGCTTGAAAGTTAACTAGATTAAGATTTTTTTTGTTATGTGTGGTTCTAAAGTTAGTATAGTTGGGAATTGAGGTTTTTTGTCTAGATATAAAGGTCAGGGAGTGGTCACTAATATCATCAGGTAGTAATCCCGTTTTGTATAATTGGGGACTACTGTTAATTAATATCCAGTCTAAGGTGGGTTGTTTGTTGCTAGGTTTATGGGTTCTGGTAGGGTAGGTGATGGTTTGATGAAAGCCATAAAGATTGATGTGAGTAGTTGGATTTACAGATGTACAACATTTCCAATCAATATTAAAATCCCCAATGATTATATTTTATTGGGGGAAGGATGTGGAGAGCCAGCTAAGGGTGTTTTCAAGAGTATTCATGTTGTTACCTGGGGGATATATGAGCAAATAATGTATATGGATTTGTTTATATTAACTTGGAGTTTGGATATTAAGATCTCAACATTGCCAGGTGTGGGTGGTTGAGTATCTAGTAAGGTGACCTGTAATTCAGATTTGAAGAGTATTACCACCCCACCACCCTTTTTATTAAGACAGTCTAGTCTCAGGATGCTGTAGCCAGGTGGGAGAATAACATTGTCTTTAATAACTGGTTTGAGCCAGGTTTCTGTTATACACAGTATGTCAAAGGAATGTAAATCTAGCAGGGCACGCAGCTCGGTGATTTTATTATTTATGCTGCGTATATTAAGGTGAGCTATGAGAAGAGAGTTAGAGGTTTTTGTGGGGATATGTGATGTGGAGGGGTAGTAAGATTGGGAATTATGAGTGGAAATGCTGGGACCTGGGTTTGGATGAATGTCCCCATGTAGTAATAGGTGCTGCTGTGGATTCTGTGCAGGTTTCCTGAGTTTACATAAGACAGGGTCAGTTTTCCTGGTTTGGAAATGCTTAATATAGGTTAGTCTATGGAACTGTGGTCTCAAGCAGGATGATGAGGATGTAATATTACTATGGCTTTGCAAGACTAGAGAAGATAGAGGGATTGTTTGTTTTAAGGGGTGGTGAAATTTAGTAAGGCTTAGGTCTTCATAGCAGGAGAGGCTGTGGGATAGAAGAAGGGTGGTAAGGACAGTGGACATGAGGAGTCGGTTAAGATAGCTTTGTAAAACAGTGATAGCTATAGTAGGAGGTGTGGTATGTGTAAAAGATGGAGAGTAGTGATTAAGGAAGCAGAAAGATAAGGGTGTGTCTATCCAAAGAAAAGGGTAGGTAAATTGGGAATTTGAGTAAATTGGGAATTTGAGTAAATTAGTATTAATTAGGTAAGTATGTAACAAGATCAAGTGAGCTATAGGTAAATGAGGGTTAGAGGTGTGGTTAAGGAAGTATAAGGTTAGGTGTGCTAGGGCTGGGTGGGATTTGGGGGTAGGGTAGGGGAGCAGAGTGAGCCGGCAGGGCGAATGGAGCGGGCAAGAGCAATAAGGTATCAGCTGTCTTTTAAAGTTATGGCTAGATAAATGAGTAATGAGAGTAAAATAGAGGGAAAAAGGATGTTATCTTATCTAAAATATAAGTATTAGTTATTGTGGTAAGAGTGAAAATTGCCTAAGAGTTTAGCAGGGGGAAAGATTTGAAGATAGTCACTGTAAAAAAGGTCTAAGACTTTTGGGATTTGCAGGTTAAAAACTGAGTTGGTAGAATAGTGCAACCTAGTGGACATCGGGGAAAATACCAACTAGGAGAGGTAAGTAAGAGGTTCTTCCAGTCAAAAATAAGAATAGGCCTAGGGAAAAAAGACTGGGGGAGGAATAGTGGCTAGGAGTCTGCGGTAGGCTGCTGAAACTCTCATGGAGGGGTTCACAATCACTTTAGGCATTCAGAAAAAAATATGTATTAACAACATACATGTACATTTGATTTAGACTAAAAGCTTTTATGTGAGGCTTGGTAAGCCGTCAGCTTCAGGGGTGCCTTCAGGTTTGTAAGGTGGTTTTCCTTTTAGTTTTTGTGGCAGGGAGGGAGCGCCCAGAACACTTTAATGTACATTTGCCTTAGGCTAAAAGCTTTTATGCGAGGCTTTGTAAGCTGTCAGCTTCAGGGGTGTCTTCAGGTTTGTAATGTGGTTTTCCTTTTAGTTTTTGTGGCAGGGAGGGAGCACCCAGAACACTTTACGTGAGTCAAGTCAAGCAGCTCAACCGCAGACCTAGCATCAGGGGAACATGGACGCTATGAAGTGGAGTTTAAAAAACATCTCTTAGAATATGCAAATATTTCTTACTAATATATTTAATATCATTAGTGCTGGCATTGTAAGTAAGCATGCCTCTAACCCTAGAACATCTATTAGCTAAATCCTTATATATAGTGTCATAGTTAGCAGATGTGGGTTTGTTTATCTTAATGAGATAACATCATTATAGGCATACTTTAACTCATTATTTTTATAGCCCTTGTCTTTAAATCAGAAAAAAAAGCATCATTTAGCTGCATAGTCATAGGCGGGGATTTAATAAACTCTGTGTAGGTATATTGGAAGGCCTATATGAAGGGTACTGTGGCCGTGTCTGTGGCTCCCCCTCAGCAACATGCCTTGCATATTAATGAAGGTGCTCTACTGAGAGATAGCTATGTAATATGGTTACAGAATCAGTGTAGGGGGTGTGTTACACCCCATGTCTGCCAAAGATGTCATGATAAGCACAAGCTCTCTCTACTATGCATGATACATGTCTCTCAAGTGTCATGCTGTCACAGACTGTGATCACCACTGATAAATCCCTGGTACACAGATTTGACAGCTACGTGATTTATTTCAATAGCACAGTTGCACTACATCAGTCCACAGTACACCTTGGTAGTTACATATGTTCTCCTGGCATGTAATAGTCCATTGTAGTTGTGTACCTGTAGGTGTTACAGGTTGATCCATACTGCCCCATGTGGATAGCTTGAGAGGTATATAGGTGCTACAGGAGCTATTGGGCATTTGTATACATAAATTAAGGGCAGACCTGTGGAGTATATAAGAGTTTGGTTGCAAAGAATAAAGCCTATACTGGTAGTAATGCCACGTATTTCTCTCTCCCCCACCCCTTATCTGCATCATAATTTATTATTCTTATACATCAGGATGGTTTACTTTTAACATATGTTGTTCTCAAAATGTTATGATGGGCCTTGTGTTTTGTTATTGTTATGTATTATAATGGTTGCATGCTAACATACTGTACCTTGTTGAATTGCCTATGTTCTTGGCCTTATGCCGTAACTATTTCTGGAATGCTGTTAAAATACTGACTGTTATTCCAATTATTGTTGAGTTCTATATGCTATGCATTGTTACATTACTGAGTTATATGATTTAATCTGGCATGCCATTACAACTAACCACATATTCTCTTCATTACTAACCTATACACTTTGAAAAACCTCAACACCATAGCTTGACTGGGTAGGCAGGTTTCTGGTGATCTGCCTACCCTACCTCAGGCAGCCATGGCACTGGGTCCCAGCATGTCTGGGACCCAACCTGGACCTGTCCGCTCTGCTTTTCCTGCACTGCCTATGGGCAGAACCACTTCAGGGGACAGCCCCCCTGGGATCAGGTTCGGAGATGGAGTGGTCACCCATCAACAGCTACAAGGGATGGTGGGCAGGATCATCCAGAATAGTTTGTATGGTCACCTGCACTGGATTGAGGGCAGGCTGGCCAATGTGGAGGGCAGGCTGGCCTCAGAACCCAGCCCCCAGCACAGCTACCTTCGGGGCTATAAAGGAGCAGTGGTTTCTGAGAATGGGTGATAAGCTCAGCCCACTGCTGCCATCTGGGGCACATGGCTCTCCGATTCCACAACGCCCTTCCTGTCCAAGGTGTTCACACCCTCATGTGCCATA
This sequence comes from Protopterus annectens, assembly GCF_019279795.1. Lineage (NCBI taxonomy): Eukaryota > Metazoa > Chordata > Ceratodontiformes > Protopteridae > Protopterus > Protopterus annectens. The sequence goes on from NC_056733.1 coordinate 1,277,626,940, forward strand.
CACCACCCCTGTCTGCTGTCTTGTCTGTTTGCAAATTATACCTCTCCTACCCAACTTACTTCCCCTACATGTACTTATATCCCCTCCCCAACATTCCACTCTCTCCTTAAAAAAATGGGTATCTGTCCCACAAAATTATATCACCCTATACATAGCTCTCCGTTTATGCCATGTACACTGCCCACAATCAATCATTACAGCAATTTATCAACACAGTTATATCACCCACACCCCTCTCTCTGGGTTGTGAGGCTCCAAATTCCAAATTGTCCACAACCTGCACAGCTGTTGCTATACAAGAAATGGGGAGTTATGGTTCATTCCTACACCTGTCCTGCACATCCCTACCTGCCTTTCACATTGTTTTCCCCCTGCTTGCCCCCATTTCACCACTTTCCTTTTGCCCCTTTTTTCTTTTCTTTTTTTTGGAAATAGTGTGGGTTTAAGCAGATCTAAGAATTGCTCCACATTGTGGCTCATTGCGCAAACCCACACAAACCCACTTAAAGCTGCTTAAAACTGCTTTAATAACCTTCTGTCTTTCTGACATTGTTCTGCACATCAGAAAAATAATCACTCCTGCCAAGTCTCTAAACCAGGACCATACCTACTAGGGTATAGTGCATTAGCCCACTAGGCCACTCAGCTCTGAAGACTAACATGTGTTTCCATAAAACCCAGACTGAAATACAAAAGGCGAGGGAGTATCCATATTCATCAAGGATACCCACACCTCCAGGTTAGTGGCACAGCACGATGCTTCATAGATCATCCACGTGCAACTAACAATGGGCAAAACTGCTATTCAAATTGTAGCTTGCTACATATCACCCACCATGTCCCAGGACCCACATTCCTGGAAACACTGGGAAACATAAAGGTCCTACCAAACACCCTAATATTGGGTGATTTCAATTATCCAAACATTAACTGGGAGAACTACTCAAGTACGAACTCCCTGCCCCAACATTTCCTAGAATTTATAAACTCAAATGCACTGGATCAACTGGTTATCACCCCCACCAGAGGTGACAAAATATTGGACCTGGTCATCACCAACAAGGATGACCTGTGTTCCACACTGGAGGTCAACCCCTCACTGGTTAGATCTGACAATAAACTAATCACTCTGTATATCCACATTCTGCCACCACCCCCATTCAAAGAAACCACTGTGAAAAACGTTTCAAACGCAAACCACGTTACTTAAGACCAAGGTGGGATAATGCTGTCCAAGCTGCAAAACCCTTTACTAATGCACTCTATGGGCACCTAAAAAAATGCATGGATCATGCTATCCCAAACAAAACCAAGACTCACTCCTCCAAGAAAAGGAAACCAGTCTGGTGGACCCCTGCCATAAACAAGCTATACAATAGAAGGAGGAAACTAGTACAGAAAAGAGTAAAATCCCAAGAAGGGAAGACACCCCTGATCATTATCAGCAAGAAACTATGTTCCCTCATAAAGTCATCCAAGGCTAGCTTCGAAAGAAAAATTGCCATGGACCCCAAAGATAACCACAAGGCATTCTTTAGCTATGTCAAGAATCTAAGTGGCAATTCTCAGATCTGCTTGGAGTTAGTGCAGAATGGCACAAAATACACTGAACCGACTGATATAGCTAACATCCTGGCAGACAGATTCAGTGCAATCTTCACCCCACTCTCACCCCAAAAAGGGCCCATAACTATACCAGAAGAATGTAGTGCCACTGAAATCACAGACACTCAGGTTAAAACTGCCCTTTCCAAAGCCAAAAACACAGCATCAATGGGACCAGACAGTGTCCCAGGTTGTGTCCTACACAAGCTCAAAGATGAACTAACCCCTCACCTAAACAAACTGTTTAAACTAAGCCTCTCCACAGGCTATGTGCCCATAGAGTGGCACACAACAACGGTTATTCCGCTCCACAAAGGTGAAGCCACAACGGACCCCGGGAACTATCGTCCTATAAGCCTGACTAGCTTGGCCTGCAAAGCTATGGAGTGTATCATCATGGATCTCATTAAAAGAGACAATGGAAACCTCCAAACACTGGACCCAACCCAGTTCAGCTTTGTTAAGGGCAGATCATGCCTCGTGAACCTGGTGGATTCTTTGAGACAGTTACCAAGGCTATAGACGAGGGGAAAGGTGGTCCACACAGCCTACCTAGACCTCGCAAAGGCTTTCAACACTATTCCCCACTCAGGTATTATAGACAAGCTCACCAGCCTGAACATAAACCCCTATGTCACGAGATGGGTTGCCAACTGGCTCACAGACAGAACCGACATGGTAAGAGTTGCAGGAGCTAAGTCTGACTCTAAACCTGTTACAAGTGGCGTTCCCCAGGGCTCAGTCCTAGGACCCCTCCTGTTTGGCATATACTTCTCAGAGGTACAGGCAAGCACAGGAGGACTATGGCTCACCAAGTTCACAGATGACTGCAGACTAGGGGCTATAATTGACTCTCTGGCTGACACAGATATCCTCCAAAAAGGTCTCACTGAGACAAATACCTGGTGTCAAAACCATGGTCTCAAGCTAAATGCCAAAAAGTGCATAGTCATCCCCTTTGGAAAAAACAAAGTACCCACAAACTACCACATAGGGGGTAGCCCCCTAAATATGGAAGATGTAATAAGGGATCTGGGGACCCAAGTAGATAGTAACCTCTCCTTTGATAATCACATTGCCAAAGTGGTTAGAAAATCCTTCTATGTGGCCCACGTAATTACAAAAGGGTTTGCATCCAGACCAAAGGAGGTCATTGGGCCCCTCTACGCATCACTCATTAGACCCATCATAGAGTACAATGCCCCATTTGGGATGTATCTTACAAGACACCTGCAACAACTGGAAAGACCACAGAAGTTCCTCACCAAGAGGATCACTGGCCTCAAGCAGATGCCCTATGCCGCTCGACTGAAGAAACTCCAGCTGTACTCGGTTGCATACCGCCTATTCAAAGGTGATCTCTGGCTGACATACAAGGCCATGTCCAACTCAGAATTGATGGACATGCTCCACCTAAAGAAAACCATATCCCCTTGAGACACATGCTCCAGGGATCTAAACCTCACCACAACAATAAATAGGGTGTGCTGGAGGGATAGATTCCTGTCCCAGAGACTTCCCATTCTCTGGAACATGATTCCAATCTACATTAGGCAGAGCTCCTCACTAACCCTCTTCAAGAGAAACCTTGATGAGTGGATGAGAAACAGAACGTTTACCCCAGGGATCACTTCAATGGCTCTGCTGGACAGAGGCACAGGGAACTAATCTAAGGGGGCGGCAAAAGCCAACACATTCCGGCTAGGCTTATAAATGCCTACGGGCAGATAGCCTAGTACCTACCTATGAACCTATGAACCTATAAACATATCCTGAGTATCTGTAATGCACATCAGGAAAAGCATCAGTTCTGTCAAGTGTCAAACTCAGGACCCTGTCAATTACACCATAGTGCATTAGCCCACCAGAACACTCAGCTCTGAAGTATAACAGGTGCTTCCATACACATATCCTGAGTGTCAGAGTCACACTGCTTCTAGATGTAATGGAGAAAGTAACAGGGTACTTGGGACTGTGATGCACACACCAAACCAGTACACAGCCAAATAAATGCTGATGGATGTACATTAGCCCTACAATATCAGTTATCAGGTAATACAACTGCACAGAATTTCCACAGTTGTGCCACCTACTTTTGGCATGGTTGTCAAAATACCTATTCTGTGTGCTGAAGTACTGGCAAGTCAGTACAGATTAAGATTAGAAAATCATGACAGACAGTTGAGTGTCACACATCACACCATCCAAACACACATGTTCATGCCAATCCTGTGTAACAGACTGTATAATACACATATGTCTTGCAAATGCACCTGCTATAGTATTGACTCAGTAACTCAATCTGATACATTCCTTGCATGCTTTACATTTTGCCACCCACAGTCCTGGCTTCCATTCTAGTCTGTTGCACATCAAGTACATACGTGTCAATACAACAAATGACTGATTGAGACATGCAATTTTAAACATAACCACATGCTGTTACTGTAGTCATTCCTAGCATGCTGTACATTTTGCCGCCCACAGTCCTGGCAACCATTCCAGTATGTTGCATGTCAGGTAATTGCTTGTCAAAACAACAAATACATGACTGAGCCCTGCAATTTTAAGAATAACCAGTTGCTGCTACTGCAGTCACTGCCGCCCATATTAACATGGCAAAGGCCTGTAGGTTTGGACACAGTTCACAAATAAATATAAACCACAACAAAACTAGAAGCCACAAATGGCAGACCAGAGGTAATAAATCCACAAAAAATTTGATTTATTAGTCCACGGATATAAGTGCCTTCATCCCAATCAAATCACATAAACAACACAAATTTTGAAACCTTGTATCTGATAAAGTTCCTTATGTAATTTGATTGGGATGAAAGTGCTTATACCTGTGGACTAATACATCGAATTTTTGTGGATTTATTACCTATGGTCTACAATTTGTGACTTCTGTTTTCATTTTGGTGTTTTTCTTGGTTTTGAACAAATAGGTATAGGCTTCCTAAATGTCACCTACCACTCTCTGGATGGCACTATTGCATAACATACGTACCTGAGGCACATGTCTCACCGGGTCTGTTATGGGTGCCATCACCCTGGCTATGCTGTAACAACAGAGCTGACACTCCTCCCTCACTCACATATACAGCTTGCTGTCCCCAATGTGTTCACAGTCTCCAGTATGACTCCTGGACATAATGCAGCAGCTGCAGACTGCAGCATATGTGGCAGTATGTTCAGCTACCTGCTACAGACCTACAATACCTCCCAAACACCTAGAACAGGGGATCCACACAACACCCATACAGAAAGGGTTGGGGGGATGGACAAGTGACAGGGACATATGTCACAGTAGGTACTGCAGCAGCATGCATATTCTAATGCAAATGACATATGACACTCACATTTGTCTGTCCCCTTACTGACCTCAACCTACATTGTTAAACAGTAAACTGCCACATAAACAGAAAGTCTGTACACAATAGCCAAGCATATCATGCCAAACTGTGGACATACTACATAAACCCAGACAGTGGACAGTATTTTTACCCACCCTCTGTGATGCTGTGGTCCGCACACCTGGGTAATGTACATCTCACAGGTCAAGAAAAGAGCCAAGGCCTACTTGAAGGCCTTAAATATAGCACTGTGGTGCCATGCCATTGGCTAATGAAAATGCAACCCAGCTGTTCTGGATGCAGTTAGCAAGGGTGAGCCACGGATTGGTGCATAGACAATAACCTGTTCATGAGCATTACCTAAAACAGGCAAGCTGCTGCCTATGGTAAATAGGTCTGGTGCTTTCTTTATGAAGACAGACTGCGAGAATATAAAGACATTATACTGCAAGATTTCTGCACATAAAGGAGAACAGCATTATACCAGGTAGGTAATAGAAGTCCCCATGTAATGGGATGCAGATGGGAGGATGCAGTTATGGGAAATAGGGATTACAACAGTAGGTCTGTAGTACATATCTTGGAATGACATGTTGCTGTAAGCCAACTGTCTGGCACCTACAAGCTTCCCTTTTGGCTCTGTCTGCTGTGACATAGATCACAGTTCTGGCCCTCTGAGCCCCTCAACAATGGTTGACTCATGTACAAATGCTACTGGATTGTGCTTAAGACAATAGTGACAGTAAGTACTGGTGGGTACAGCTGGCATATCACATGATGTACTGTCAGTCAGCTCATCTCAATCTGTGAATGTCACACAGGCATACTTCAAAAATTGAGCAGGTGTTCCTGATGTACTCTGGCTAGGACACTGTGTACTCCACACATGTATCCCATCACTTGAGAGCTATACCTAGCATACCTGTTGACCTCCTACAGCAGGACAGCAGGCCAAGCCTGTAATGGGGGGACAGGCCTGGCCTCAGCAACAGAGTGTAAATATTGAGCATACAATGTGAGGGAATGAATACAGTACCGGGTATTAATGTACCATAACTGTTTTCTGAGGGGTCTGGCATGTGATAGCCAGATTACCCACAGTCTGGGAACAAGCATTATGTATTGTCCAACTCTATGCCACACATCCACATTTGTCTGGCAGAGGGTCCACATATATTAGGCACATGTACACATTCTGCAAACATCTATGTACTGCGGATGTCAGACACCTACAGAGAGGATATCATGCAGCACATTTGCAGTGATGTCTGTCTTTGGGTCACACACATGTTGCTGGACTGCCCCCATACACTTGTAGTACCACTCACCTATTTGTCAGATGGTGGCTGTATGATGTGGTACTGGGACATCGCCTATAGGTGACTCACCACAGTAGATGGCAGTGATGAGTGTGGAGACATGACAACACAATCCATCACAGCACACAGGGCCATAACCAGTACATCTAGGATCATAGGAGGTTAGTAGGCTATTGGTCCTGAGGCCCTCATAAGCCTAGTCCAGAGTTTAGGCCATGTTTATGCAAGTCAGCACTCGATGCCCCAGTCCAAAGAGGGACACAGGTAGTATCCCAAAGGTGTATGACCTATTTACCACCCAGTTATCCAGGTTTCACTTAAAAAGGTGTAAAGACGTACTCTGCCTGATGTGGACAGGGTGTCCATTCCACAGCTGGTTGAGTGTGTGAGACACACATCTGACCTGCCAACAATTCCTGCTGATGTCACAGACCAGGTTGAGGGCACATGTGCAGGTTTTTCGACTGGAGCTTGGTTGCAGATGTGTAGCAGTCCCATCAAGGTGGAGTCCATGATAACCTTGTATGCCACACAGAAGTCACCTCAGAGGAGTCTATATGAAACCGGGTAGAGAGATGGCCTTTTAGCCTATCCATGTATGGTAGATGTTTGAGGCCCTGGTATTCCCTGGTGAGGCCCTTTATTGACTATAATGCCCCTTCATTCATGTGCATTGTGAGGTACATAATGAAAGGGACATTATACACAATAAAGGGCCTTATTAAGGAGGAATATAGGGATGTTATGACCCTCATGTCACTGGATGAGATACCCTTACATATGAGGTGGGTCATGTAGAAGGCTTTCCTTACAAAGGAAGCAACATGGAGGGCAAATGTCATGGTGCCATCAACCTGTGTGCCCAAATCCCTCACGACTGATTCCATGCTTAAGACATTGTTAGTAATGTGATAATTTGTGGTGATGTCACTATCCTCATAGAAGATGATGCTGCATTTTGTGGTATGCAACCTGAGGCCATGTGTCTGGCACCACTCATGTGTCTACGTGACACCCTCTTGATGGATGTCCACATCTCTAGAGGATTTGATGACAGCGCCCAGCATCCAGTCTTCTGCAAACGTGGTCAGCCATAGCCCACTGGTTGTGCCCTGCACCTCAGAAGAGTATATCACACATAACAGAGGCCCCAAGACAGAACACTAGGTTACGCCACTAATTACGGGTCTACCGCTTGAGGTGGCTTCACCTATATTGAGTACGTGGGTGCTGTCAGTGTATCAGTGTGCTACTCATCTGGTAGCATATGGATTGATGCCTAGTTGAGAGTATTTCTCTATTATGGCCAAGTGAGGAATACTGTCAAAGTCTTTGGCCAGGTCAAAGTAGGCATTGTGCACTGTCTCCCCCTCATCTATGGCTTTGGTGGCTGTGTCAAAGAAGTCAAGCAAATGTAACAGACATGATCCCCCCTTGACAAAGCCAAACTGTGTGTGATCAAGTGTGTGGAGGTCACCAATGTCCTAGTTAATGAGGCTTATGATAATCTGTTCCATGGCCTTGCAGATCAGGCTAGTTAGGCTGATGGGTCTATAGTGTGCCAGCTCGGTGAACCTTAGTGCAAAGGGATGACAGTGGGTGTCTTCCACTCAGTTGGGACAAAGGTGGTATTTAGGCATTGGTTGAATACAGTGGCTAATGGTGCTGCAAGTTCATGCTTGAGGTCATCTAGGATGCATACTGTGATGTGTTGGGTCCCATGGAGACTGTATTCCATGACTTTGAGATGCCAGTGATGACTTGTTTCCTAGATATAAGGGGAAGGGTGCAGTACTGGAGATGTCCTGATGTACTAATGGGGGGCAGGGGGTGAAGCTTTCACTGATGTCAGGGCAGCAAGTATAGTATATCAACAGCACTTGTATATCTGGTGTCGCTGACCACCATGTCTGAGCACTGTGGTCTGGGTGCTTCCTTTGAGGTTGCATATATATGTGAAGGGGAGATATGACTGTCTGTAGTGGATGTCACCAATGTGGGCTCGGAGTTTGCTTTGTAGCATTTCAGTAGTGCTCTTGTTTGCTTGTACAGGCTAAGGAGGCACTGCTTCATATTGGGCACCTGCTCCTTCTTGGTTTTGGACAGCAATATTTATTGCAGATGTCCACCACACAGGTTTATTTATCCTTGCAGAGGATGATGTAGTCCTATTGGGTATACCTGACTCCAAGCACGTATAGTGCTTTGGTGTATTTGTGGATATTGGTGTCAGTTCCTATGGAGGGGAGGGAGCTGTGATGCTGTTTATACCATCATTCAGGAGGCTGTTTATACCATCATTCAGGAGGCTGTGATCAACTTTGGAGATGTTTGTATGTGTGACCCTAGCTAGGTGGGTATTGTGGGAGATGGTGACTGCAAACATGACTTTATGGTTAGTTTTACCATGGAAGATGATACTGAAGGGATGCTGCAGTGGTTTCCCATGTTGGCTAGTATCAACTCCCAGAGAACTTCACCTCATGTGGGTAGCAAATAGCAGTTCCGAGGTGTTTGCATTGCCAACTTCCATGAATCTGTGGGCATTTGTGTGCTGGCATGAGTTGTTCTTTCAATCTATGTTTGGGTACTTAAAGTCAACCAGGATCAGAGTAAAGCATCAGATCCTGATAGATCTGAACAGGTCCATATAGGCAGAATCGGCTTGTTGGTTACATGTGGGGGCCAGTCATTTACTATGAGTTGAATAGGAGTCTTGGCAATGGTTAACTGCACCTGGAGTGTCTCCTGTGTGTCTTGCTGTTTGATCAGCCTGGAGGTGTGTATGCCTTTCATATATAGTGAAATCCCATGTCCCTTGGTTTTACTGCCCACACCATGGGGTCTGACTGTATGATAGGATGGGTGACCATGTAATGCTGAGGTGTTCTCTGCACCTTTGATGCATGTGTCTAAAACTGCACAGATATCAGCATTCTCCAGGGTTAGCACTGCTTGCAATGTGTGCAGATTCATGTTCAGACTCCTGGTGTTTAGCAACATGCCTTTAATTTTTGATTTGTTGACAGTTTCATGTTATTAGTGTTAATGTCACAACTTTTCCTAATAAAGGTACTATGGTGGTGACAAGAACAATGGCCAGAAGCTTGCAGGCTAGGTGAAACACATGGAGGTCATCTTTGGCAAAGCATTATGGTGTTTTGATCATATCATCTCAGGCTGTCAGGTACTGGATCCCCCTGGAATGGCACCAGAAACCAAGTCAATTGTTAAGGTCAATCATTTCATGATTCTATTGCGGCATCATTGTGGGTGACAGCAGATTGAAGCTTAAGGCTAGGGACACACCCGCCTGGGACACATACTCAGCGGGCTCAATCATGTGTCACATCATAATATTCAGGGATATGCTTCTCAGGTCAGGCATACTAACATAGACTATGACAGACTCATATGTGATATAGCAGATTCTGGCACCTGACATATAAGTAACCATGACCTTCTCCATATACAGCCTGGTAAGATGCACATCTGTGTGTCTCACAATGGAATATGCTATGACTAATATGTCTGATTTCTGGTGATGCCTTAGTGGCTGTTGGACACAGGTATGTGGCTATGCATGGCATGTAGTGTGCAGGGCTGTGGATTTCACATGTGTTTTTGCCTCAGAGGTCTCCTTTATTTGGGGAAGTTTATGCTGCGGACCTCCACATATGTGGGTGTGCGTTGTGTGTGAGGTATACTGATTGTGTTGACAACCTTTTTGGTGCCAGATATGCGGGCTTGAGAGGAAGCGAGCATGAACTGTAGGTACCTAATCTCATTGCATCTCTCAGAAATTTTGTTCCTTGGTGGTGTTTGTAGATGGTTGTCCCTGTACATGAGGCAGTTGCTACACTACGTCAGGATGCCCATATTAACCAGACTGGCTGGAGAAACTGTAGGTCATTGTCCAGCCATATTTGTCAGAATCTAAAGGAGAAAGGCCAGGGAGACAAAAGGGGTGGCCCTATAGCCTAGGTTCTTAAAAAAAACATAGGAGGCTTACACTACTGCATGCAATGTAGACAGGCTACAAACAAGCAGTAATAGGTGCAACAGAAAGGACGCAGTTGAACACTTCAAAGAACATGCAGCAAGCAGCAAGAAACTACAGGATGAGGGGGAAACGCATGATGCATTGCCACTATGTTACTGATAACCGCATACATACTGTGGTAAGAGATTGCAGGATATGATGCGGGAGTTAGAGGAGGATAGTGCTGGCAAATGTGGATGTGCAGGGTGTATGCATAATGGAGCGGAATGTATGTGGTCCTGTGATATGTTCTGCTCTTCTTGTCATTCAAGAGTGATGTACAAATGGAGGAATCCACTATTTTCTGCAGTGAAGAATGAAGTCATAATTGGCCTCAGACTGAATCATGTCATACTGCTGTCAAGGAGTCACTATATGCACGAACAACGTGCTGCATTGTGGTCAGACCTTGTTACATCAGTAAATCATGTCAGGCTACAGGACAGAAGCTATGAGCAGGTCCAACACCGAGCCACCGATATGATAAATGCTGCATGGAAAAGGGCCGCAGCTGTGGCCAGGGACCATGCTGGCACTATTTGAGGGTCTGCAGCACAGCAACCACTCTCAGCCACAGAGGCATTCCTTGCAAACCTGAGTTTAGCCACCAGCTCACAAGCATCCATCACCCCATATATCACAGAGGTGGTGGCACAGCTTCCACAGCAGAGGAGCATCCAGGTAAGCCTCCTGTGGTCATCACTTTAATACTGTAGCAGTCATAGTGTCAGCCTCTGCATACCTGTACATGGATGTCAGGCCAATCTACATATGGGGAAGGGGGTTTGTAACACACACGTGCACACATACTCAGAATGTCAGCAATGTGGGCAGTATCACAGTTTGTACTGTACATGTTGGTATAAACATATATTATTCTGTTTCATGTTATCTATTTATGTTTGCTGACAATATCTCTCCCCCACAATTCCATAAGTACATCTGGTGTGGCTGGAGTCCAACATCCTGTAGCCAGTGAGTGTGAAACTGTTTTGTTATGGCTCATCTATACCATAGGAATGTTAAGGGTGGCCGATTTCCGTGGACACAACTGTTCAGCTTAGCCATAGTACAATACTTGTATGTTCAGTTATGGAACCAATCACTGCAGTGCATTGAATTGTTAATCACAGTAGCAGATTTGAAGGAGATGTAATGCATTTGCATGTATTATTATGAAGGCGTATGCAGTCTACTATACAGGTGGCAAAGGTATGGTGGAGACGGATGCATTGTTTTTTAGGTGAAGGTCCATCGCATACACTGATATGTCATTTATCTCACAGGTATATAGTACTGGCAACTTTAACTGCATGTAGCTGCATGTTGTTAAGAGCCTGTCTTGTCTGTGCTTGTTGTGGTCTGCTTGTGTGTTGTGCATGGGATCAGTAATAAGATGTGGTATGTATAATGTGGTTGTGCACCTCATGTGCGTGTGTGTGTGTGTGTGTGTGTGTGTGTGTGTGTGTGTGTGTCTGTGTGGATCAGCAGACATAATAGTGCATGTATTAATGTAGTCATATTGTCTTCCTCTTCACAGGTGACAGTAGGGGTTGGAGTGTGTCCCAATCACAAACTGATGTCAGTCTCTCATCAGAGTCTGATGATGATAGTGGCCACAGTAAGGCACAGGTGGGGCTGCTGGGGGCTGAATCTGTCCCATGGGTTGACATCCTACTTCCTCCCTCAGTGTCCCCGCATACAGCCAGTATGCCCACACATACCCATTCCCCTGCGGCCACAGATGTTGTACAATCAGAGGGTGGTGTCATCACACAGGAGAGTGTGGTGACTGTGGCATTTGTGGCTCTAGACACCAGCCATAGCCAGAGAGCTGGGGAGGTCCCAGACAGGCAGATTGACAAGTGTGCTTGAAGGAGGACTGCTGCCCATTCACCTCCTGTTGCAGGTGTCTCATCACGAGTCACTTGACACATGTTTTGGTCCATCATGGAGGCACAAGAATGTTCTGAACACAATGCCAGATGGATGCTCAGGATCATGGATGCATCACTGTCTGGCATCCAGGACTCCATCCACAACATTGGTGATGCCATGCATCATTTTGCCAATGTAGTGGACAGATGGTAGGGTAAGACATTGTCAATCCTTAACTGCACATTGTCTGTGCTGGAACATGTGGTGGGAGTAGGGCAATGGACATGTGGACCTAGGTTAACAACACCACCAGTTGTGAGTCCACGTGGCTGTGTACAGTCACGCTCCCATAGTGGCAGTACCACTAGTACTATAGAAGGGAGGTTGCTGTCCACACCACTACATGGCAGGCCATGGGCATGTGGTCCTGGGTGTTCCTGTGAGGAAGATGGTCTTACCAGACACCAGTCACCTTCAGCATGTAGTACCACATCTGACCCTGGGCATGGAGGTGCCAGTGCACTCCTGACAGAGCCAGTTGCTGTGTTCATGGCTGAAGATGGTAGACTGTACATTCTGCCATGTACGGTCCACAGCTGTGCAACATACTCTTGTGTAGGGCTAGCACATGGCTTGACTGTATACGCGCACACACTCCCACATAACTGTCACATGCAGGTCACCAACAGATACACACAGCTCCTCTGCATGACCCAGCTGACCAGTACCCCTCCAGACACACACACACACACACACACACACACACACACACACACACACACACACACACACACACACACACACACACACACACACAATGTCAACTGTGTGGCACAGCCTAGGCCTTTGGCAACCCCACACCACACCCTGTGCATGTGATGATACTTGTGCCACATCCCTGTCATCCATACCTTTGATGCAAGGACATGCAAATATGTGTCTGATGCACAGGGTGACAATAGTACATTTAATGACAATTTGTAGTGCAGTAGTGTTAGGCCCTGTAAGGTGCTGTCTGCTGGCATGTGTGATGAGTACACATCAAAGTGTATGTACGTTTGTTCCACAATGCTGCATTGGTGGTATTATTGCTGACTGACTGTTGTCTCCCACACCTTTTTCTGTTTCTGTTCCAGGGATCTGTGCATCTATGCCATAGAGAGCTGGTGCCAATACAGTGGCTCAGGATGGCATGGTGGCAATGCAGAAATGTGACTTTGCCAAGGTACATCTGTATATGTGCTTGTTTACCTGGGAGTGTATGTGTAGAACAGTGTGTCAGGGACAATGGGGGCAGACAGCATAATCTTGCATGTATATCCTGTGACACAATATGTTACTCTTGATACATGTTACCTGGGTGTTCAGTAGCATCATGGGTTCATAGGATCATAGGAGGTTACTAGAGTAATGGCCCTGGGGCACCTACAAAGCTAACCATTATTTTATCCCCAGAAATAAACATCAGTCAGCACCTGTTGCTCCTGCCAATGAGGGACAACACAGGTGGACACCTAGGACAGATTTGTGGTTTCCCATCTACTCATCATGGTTGCTCTTGAAGAGGGTCAGTGTGGTACTCTGACATGTATGGGAAGTGTATTCCTGAGACAGGGCAGCCTCTGGGAGACAAACCTGTCTCACCAGTAGGTTGTATTGATGTTGCATATAAAATTCAGGCCTGTTGTGCAGATAATGCATGAGGGGTTAGACTTATGGATATGGGCCAGCTGTAGTAGGGCAGGGTCCAACATTGCCTTGTATTTGTGACACAGCCCATCTCTGAGCAACCTGTCCGATACCGCGTGGAGCAATATTGATATGAGCCTGTCTCCATGGGACAGGTGTTGGAGGCCATGGATTACCTCTGTGAGGTATTTCAATGGCCTTTCCAGTTAATGCAAATGTCTGGATACGTACATACCAAACGGGGTGTTGTAGTAAAATATTGGTGTACAGAGTGAGGAATATAGAGAGGTAATGACCGCATTATTTTCTGAATGCAATCCCTTCACCTATGAGACGAACCACATACAAGGCTTTTCTGACCACTGCTGCTACATGATGGTTGAATGTCAAATTGTTATTAACCTGAGTTCCCGGGTGTCTCAACACAGGTTGTGCGTTTAGGGTGTTGCGACTGATGTGGTAAACAGTGGGGCCATGTCTTTGCCGACTGATATGATGATATATTTTTTGTGTTTAGCTTGAGTCCAGGAACTTGGCACCAGTCCATAGTTGATGTAAGACCCTCTTGCAGTATGTTATCAACATATGGGGAGTCAATGACAGCACCCAACTTACAGTATTTCACACACTTGGTCAGTACCTACAAATGTAGGTGGTGATGGGCAGCATTCATGTCTAGATACATGTGAGTTATTTAGGGGCAGCAGCTAATGGGTCTCTGAACGTATACATATTGCACACAAATAGGCAAGACAGACTACAGTTGCCACCTTATCAAATGCCAATGTGGGACACTTTTTGTAGTAAGATGAGAGTTGGCAGGACAAACCATGCCCACAGTGAGTGCAATGGACAGAGCCTCATTTTTTAAAATATTACAGCTTATTTTTATAGCATTTGCATAGATTATGCTATTTCTCATAATATTAGGTGTTTGTGGTGTAAAATGACTGTTTTATGCAACTATTATAATAATGTAGGAATGTTTGTTGTCCTATACACTTGGGACATTTGTATTGTTTTAGTTATTTTTACAGGGCACACCTGGGCAAACATGAACTGCAGCTTGCACAGTACGACAGGTGGTAACCCCAAAACACTCACACTGCTGGAAGAGGACATACACACACACAAACATACATACACACTGACCTTGTTGGGAGCAGAATCCCTACCTGTCTAGTTATACATACTGTAGCACTATGTGTGTATCACACGCGCCACAGCACTTATATGTTTTTGGAGTGTCTGCCACTACTGTTCAGGTGGATGACATCTGCAGGCACCGTAAAGGTTGTCAGTGGGGGGGGTTAACAGGTATGCACAGGCCCTTTAACCTTTATTATCATTGCACACACACAGGCAAAGCAGACAATTTGCTGTGAGGGGATATGCTTACACACATACTCTCACAGAGTTGCTAGTTTGGGAGAACCCCTACCTATCTAGTTATATACACTATAGTACTACATACTTATTGCATGTGCCATGGAGCTAATATACTTGCAGAGTGTCTAACTCTGCATCTAAGGTGGATGACATTAGTAGGCCCTGAAAAGGTTGCCAATGGGGGGGGGTTAACAAGCCCTTAAAATGATAGAATCATCACGCACACACAAGACAGCTGCACTGCTGCACATGGATATTCTTGCACACACTTGTAGAGTTGCTGTCATTGGGATTAGAACCCCTACCTATCTAGATGTATATGCCATAGTGTTACAAACTTATTGCATGCACCACTGAGCTTATGCATTTGGGATGTGTCTCAGTGTGCTTCTAAGGTGGATGACATCAGCAGGCCTTGTAAAGTACACCAATGTGGGGGTTAACAGGTAGGCATGGGCTTAAAATGTATTAGCATTGCACACACATAGGAATGATAGAAACATTACTGCAGGGGAATATATTTGCGCACACACTCACAGAGTTGCTATTATTGGGATTAAACCTCTTCTTATCTAGATGTATAGACTATAATGCTATGTACTTAGTGCATGCTCCACTGAGCTTATGGGTTTGAAGAGTGTCTCAATGTGCTTCTAAGGTGGATGACATCTGCAGGCCCTGTAAATTAAGCCAATGTGGGGGTTAACAGGTAGGCACAGGCCTTAAAATGTATTAGCATTGCACACACATATGCATAACAGACACTCTGCTGCAAGAAGATATACTTACCAACACACACTCACAGAGTTGCCATTTTTGGGATTATAACCCCTACATATCTAGTTGTATAGAGTATAGTGCTATGTACATATTGCATGCACCACAGCTTGTAGGTGTTTGGAGTGTTTCTGCCACTGCTGTTGGGGTGAATGACATCAGCAGCTGTTGACAGGGACGTCACTGTTGTAGAAGACACTATTCACAGGGCCATAAAATGATTGACCATTGCACAGACATAGGCCTGTATATGATGCTGTATGTGGAATGGCTACACACACACACACACACACACACACACACACACACACACACACACACACACACACACACACACACACACACACACACACACACACACACACACACACACAAGATGACTGATGTGAGATTAGAACCCCTACCTACCTACTAATACACACTACAGCTCACAGTAGTAGGTGCACGTGCCACTGGTAACAATTGATGGGCAGAGGGATGCAGTACTACATAACTCTATACCTTTCTGTGTGTCTCTCTCTACCTCTCCCCTCTCTCTGTCTCTCTCTATATAATATATATATATGTATATATATATATATATATATATATATATATATATATATATATATATAAAACTCTACAGATAGATATGTAACTTGCATACTGATAGGTAATTATAATCGTGTCTGATGGAGATAGGGAGAAACAGTACGGTATACATAGCTGTCTGTATGCACAGAGATATATTGACATCTCAGTTCTAGAGGCAGATGAGGCTTCAGACATGGGCTGAAATTAGCTAAGTGTAGGCACATGCCCAGTGTGACCATCAGTACTTACAAGGGGATTCCAGTCCAGATCTACCTCTACTCCAGTCTGGGAGTTTGTGTCCTGCAGCCAATTGGATGCTGCATCTGAATACACAGTCCAGCACCTCCCTGATATAATGCCCAAGGGATTCCCCACCTGTGTGCTGGCTGTAATATCTGACTCATACCTAGGGTGTGTATAGATTGTATTAGATTGAATGGGTTTTTCATCATATGTCTGGTATGTTTTACATAGCAATGTGATTTTCTGGTACATCAGTGGCAGATTATTATAGTTTGACATGAGGAACTGCTGACAAACATTTGAGTTTCTGAGTCCATATACAGCAGGGAACCAATGCTACTGCATCACCTGTTATACTCTGCACTTTCAACATTTGTCTGGCCAGTAGTTCATCCTTCTCTTTATATTTGGCCATTTGTCCCTCTTCTGTTCCTGGCTTTGTCCACAGTTGCAGCTCTACGTAGTTGTAGGTATGCAGTGACTGAGGTACAAGATGTAACACCACACACAGGGTTACAGACTTCACACCTCTGACTGTTCCTGTTTTACAGGATGTCCAGCATTGCACCCCATATGTCTGCTCTGGTCCTCAGACAGTTTGTGTTGTATTGGTGTTATAATGCTACAAGGTGCCCATACCTCTCAACCTCTTAGAGCAAGAAATCTGGACAAATCTATATATAAAACCGTGGGTCACAGCCACCAAAATAGGGACAATTTCTAATATTGCTCTTACAAACTTAGATAGTTGGTAGAATAACAGGTTTCATACTGGCATGATTTTTCTGAAGGGTATGAAGTCTGCATCTAAAATGACTGTCATTATTTTCTAACATCAACCTTTATTGAGTTGCCACTAGTTTGCCAGAAAACTGCAATGTTATGAAAAGCAAGCCTGAAATATAAGGCAAAACTGTGGACATTCTGTGAAACTCTGTACATTTGAGAGGTATGATGGTGCCCACTGACTTGATGTAAGTACTGACACAGTTACGTGATAGCCTTGGCATCCTGATGCTACTTTGACTTTTTACCACCTGCTGTTCTACTAGCCACTGTCTAGGTTACTCAGAGCTCTGTACTGTCCATATATGTGGCCCCACTGTCCATCTATTGTCTCTGGAGTTGTCCATCTTTCTTGCAATTAACAAGTAGTGACATACGGACAGTCTGTAGAACTCCTTTCATAGGTGTAGTTCACATGCAAAATAGCTGGTGCAGTCAGTCTTAAACTATGAACACCATCAACCATGGCAATGTGCTTAGCCCACTAAGCCACAACAGACACCAGACAGTGCAGTTTAATTCTTGATACTATCAACCACAGACATACATAGCAGATTGACCACTGCATATTGTGGAAATGGAACATGTCACCAGGTTGATTAGGACAGCATTGGGATTGTGTAGTCTGCTGCAATTACCTTGCAAACATAATGGTACTGCAGTTGTATGGGAACACAGGTGTGTTAGGGGTAGGGGACTCTAGCATTGACAGTCATGCATCTGTCCTATGACCCTGCTGTTTATCATTTCCCTTGCATATGTGCAGTGGGTTTTGCTGCCTTGGGGCCTACTGCATATTATGGGGTGGCCAGTATTGGGCAAAGAGTTACTCCAGCATTGACAGTCATGCATCTGTCCTATGACCCTGCTGTTTGTCATTTCCCCTAACATATGTGCAGTGTGTTTTGCTGCCTTGGGGCCTACTGCATATTACAGGGTGGCCAGTATTGGGCAAAGAGTTCCTGTTGTCCCATATAGCTGTCAGTTGTCTGCAGGTTTCCCAGTAGCCTACTGTATTTCCTTGCATACATGCGGCAGATCCATACTTATGCTACCATAGTCTACTACCCCATACATTTGTTGTAAAGAAGAGTGACTTATTTTGTGCCAGCAGCAGTTGAGATAACAGTGCTTCAGGGATGACTCTGTCAGATGCATGCAGTACACAGCCAATACATGGTAAGGTACAAGTTGTGTGGTGTGTCTGGCATCCTTTTTACTATGTATGTGAGTCAGAGTGTGGTGTCAGTCCTTAGGTCCCTAGGATGTCAGTGCATGTGCTGGGTGCTGCATCTTTGCCAAGGCCAGGACATACCGTGCATGCATGTGTCTGCCTACAGGGACAGGATCAGGGGGTTCCTGCACCAAGTACCCCTCTGACTGTGGGACCTTGGCACTTGTGGGGGGGGGGCTGTGTGTCCCTTCCCTGTGATGTTCCTGCTGCAGCTCTTTCTGTAGGATCATATTGTCTAGCAAGACACACACTGTGAACATGTGTGCACATGTGGCTGGAGAGTACTGCATAGCTCCACTAGATATATCAAGGCAGCAGAACCGTGACTTGAGCAGCCCAAACACGTAATCTATGATGTTCCTAGTTTGTGAGTGTGCCTCATTATAGCATTCTTTGGTAGGTGTGTGTGTGCATTTCTGATGGGTGTCATCATCCACTGTTCCAGTGTGTAGCCAGCATCTCCCAGTAGATGGCCATACACGATGTCACCCCTGGCAAAAGTCTGGTACAGCTGTGATGCATGCCAGATGTGGGAGTTGTGATAACTGTGAGGTCTGTCAGCTCACACATTCATGATAATGCCCTGGGAATTACACATGACCTAGCAGTTGATAGAGTGATACCCCTTGTGGTTGACATAGACACTATCCTCCTCACCAGGTGGTGCTTTGATGTGGACATGAGTGCAGTCTATGGCTCCCCGGTACCTCAGGGTAGTGTGCTATATGGTGGAAGAGATGCATATTGCTGGCCCTCTCCTCAGGGGTGTAGGGTAAATATATGTTCTCACTAGCATGTGTTTGGATGGCATCCAGGAACTGGTGGATTACCCTGGATGCAGATGACTGTGAGACCCCCATCATGTCCCAAGTAAGTCATTGAAAAGTACCTATAACTAGTATTCTAAGGGCTACAGATACCTTTGTTTCTACTGGGATGGGCTCCCCTCTGTTGGCACTGTGTCTGAGTTGAGGGTGGCAAAGCTCGGTGAGTTCTTGTAGAATGTCCCTGTCCATCCTGTAGTGCTCTACTATCTTCAGCTCATGTAGCCCCTGGAAGGTTACCCTGGGCCTAAACACTCTTCTCCTTCTCAGTCTAGGCCATTTGTCAGCATCAGAACCAGCACTGACCTCAGCCTCTAGCACATACAGATGTAGCATTGCAGCAGAAGCCCCTATCATTTTGTCAGTTAAAATTCCCCAAGTGTGTACTCCAATGGTGCAGATTATGGGGGAAAAATCAGATTGAAGGGTGTATACATACTTATAGGTTCATAGGTTCATAGGTTGGTACTAGGCTATTGGCCCTAGGGCCTATACAAGCCTAGCCATAAAAAATTCCCTAGATATTTCTTCCCACAATATTTACTTCCCTAGACCCCTGTCTAGCAGGGCGACTGACATGATCCCTGGGGTGAATTTCCTATCTCCCATCCAATCATCAAGGTTCCTTTTGAAGAGGGCCAAGGAGGCACTCTGCTTGACATGTAAGGGCAGTCTATTCCAAAATATGGGGAGTCTCTGGGTCAGGAACCTATCCCTCCAGCATGTTTTGTTCATTGTGATGACAAGGTTTAGATCCCTGGAGCATGTGGCTCTGAAGGATTGGGATTTCTTTAAGTGGAGCATGTCCAACAGCTCAGGGTTTGACATGTCCTTGTATGTTAAGCAGAGATCGCCTCTGAGTAGATGATATGCCACAGAGTATAGCTGGAGGGTATAAGACGGTCAGCATAGGGCATCTGCTTTAGGCCTGTGATTCTTTTAGTGAGGTATTTCTGCGGCCTTTCCAGCTGTTGCAGATGTCTTGTGAGGTACATATTAAATGAGACATTGTAGTCTATAATGGGTCTAATGAGGGATGAGTACAGTGGGACAATGACCTTTTTTTCTAGACGAAAAGCCCTTAGTGATGAGGTGTGCTACATAGAGGGATGTCCTGACTGTTGTGGGGATGTGGTTATCGAAGGTAAGACCACTCTCCACCTATGTCCCTAAGTCTCTCATCACACTTTCGGTGTTTAGTGTACTGCCACCTATGTGGTAATTTATGGGTACATGTTTTTTTCTCAAATGGGATAACTATACATTTCTTGTCATTAAGCTTGAGCCCATGGCTCTGGCACCAAGCATCTGTTTCTGTAAGCCCCTTTTGTAGAATATCCACATCATTTGGAGATTCAATAATGGCTCCCAGTTTGCAGTCATCTGCAAACTTTGTTAGCCAGAGTCCCTTAGTGTTGGCCCGTACTTCAGAGAAGTAGATGCCAAACAAAAGCTGTCCCAGGACTGAACCCTGAGGTACTCCACTTGTCATCTGTCTTGATCTGGATTTCGAGTTGGCTACTTTTACAGTCTGGGTTCTGTCAGTAAGCCAGTTGACACCCCATTGAGTGATGTAGAGATTTATGCCCAGCTTAGCATTTTTATCTATGATTCCAGAGTGGGGGATGGTGTGGAAGGCCTTGGCAAGGTCTAGACAGGCTGTGTGGACTGCCTTACCCTCACTCACTGCTCTGGAGACTGATTCAAATAAGTCATTCAGGTTCAGGAGAAAAGATCAGCCCTTCACAAACCCAAACTGAGTGGGGTCCAGTGTTTGAAGGCTGCCAATGTCTTTGTTTATAAGTTCCATGATAATGCATTCCATGCCCTTGCAGATCAGGCTTGTCAGACAGATGGGCAGGTAGTTCCCGGGATCCAAGGTGGAATCTCCCCTTGTGGAGTGGGATAACTGTAGCTGTGCGCCACTCAGTGGGCACGAAGCCAGAGGTGAGACTATGATTAAACATGACACTTGGGTGAGGTGCCAGTACATTTTGTAGTTCATGTAGTACACAGCCCGGGATGTCATCTGATCCCATGGATGCTGTATTCTTAGCTTTGGAGAGTGCTGTTTCGACCTGTGTGGCCGTGATTACCAAAATTTGGCAATCTTTTGGTATTGAGATGGGCCCTTTAGGGGGTGAGAGGGGGTGAAGTTGGCACTAAATCGATCTGCCAGGATATTAGCAATATCCTTGGGATCAGTATATTTAATGCCATTCTGTTGTAGCTCAAAGCACATCTGAGCATTGTCATTTAGATTCTTGACATAACTATAGAATGCCTTGTGGTTGTCTTTGGAATCTTTGGCAATTTTATTTTCGTAACTAGCTTTGGAGGATTTTATGAGGCATCTCAGCTTCTTACTGAGGCTGGTAATGGAGTTTTTTGCATCCTGGGATTTTCCTCTTTTCTGCAACAGTTTCTTCCTTCTGTTGTATAGTTTGTTTATGACAAGGGACCACCAGATTGGCTTCCTTTTTTTGGAGGAGAGCGTCTTGATTCTATTTGGGCTGCCATGATTCATGCATGAGTGGATGTGCTCATACAGTGCCTTAGTGTAGGACTCAGCAGTCAAACTTTCAGTTCCCATCTGCATGGGTATCATGAGGTTTGTCACTTCTGACTTGAGTAGCATGAAGTTGGCTTTGGAGAAGTATTTTACGGAGGTTTCCTTGCTAGCGGTTGGTGTTGGGATGTGGATGTCAAGGATGATTAGCTTATGGTCAGACCTGACCAATGAATGGGTGACCACTGGTGTGGAGCATCTGTCTCCTATGTTGGTAATGACCAGGTCTAGGATATTGTAGCCCCTGGTGAGACAATGGATTAGTTGATCCAGGGCATTGGAATTTATGAATTCCAAGAACTGTTGGGAAAAGGTGTTGGTACCCATGTAGTTTTCCAAGTTAATGGCAGGGTAGTTAAAATCACCCAGTATTAAGGTGTTTGGTTGTGTCTTAATATTTTCCAGTATGTTTAGAAAGGTGCAATGAGAATCTTGGGGCATGGTGGGGGATTTGTAGCAAGCTACAATTTGGATTGCAGTCTTACCTAGTGTTAGTTGCACCTGGAGAATTTCAGATGCATTGTGTTGGGCAACTAGCCTGGTGGTATGAATATCCTCAGTGAATATGGACACTCTTCCACCTTTAGAGTTTCAGTCTTGATTTGGTGGCCAAAAAGTGTGGTAAGAGTTGTAGCCTGGTATTGCAGGGGTGCTCTCTGGAGCCTTAAACCATGTCTCAGTTACTGCACAGATATCGATGTTTTCCATTTTTAGGAGTGCCTCGAGAGAGTGCATTTTGAGGTTTAGACTTCTAGCATTGAGTAGCATTAACTTGCATGCTTGTATCCGTTATGGTGGTGGTTTTGTCCTTTGAACCTTGCCTAAAAAAGGCACTATGGGGTGGCAAGAGCTTTAGCCAGTAACCTGAATCCCAGGGGCGACAGGTGCAGACCATCTCTGGCAAAGCATCATGGTTTTTTCGCTCATTTCATCCCAGGCAGACAAATACTGGATCCCCTTTGAATGACAACAGAAGCTTAGCCAATTGTTGAAGTCAATCATTTTGTCCTTATACTGTGGTATCATTCTGGGCGAAGGCAGGATGCTACTCAGGGCTATGGTCATACCTGCATGGGTCGGGTCTACTTCTTTTGACCTAACTTTCATTTGCCTGACACTCATTTTCCTGACCCCATTTGACTGAAATTTCATTTGCCTGACACTCCATTTGCCTGACACTTCATTTGACTGACAAGTATTATTAGCAAGAAAATGGAATATGCCCCCTTCCCCACTGCAGTGCGACCCTGGAGTTAGAATATATAGTTAGGGGGGGTGTGGAGGGCGAAGCCCCCCACTTCATTTCATATGATATTGTTAACTTTTGATGTAATATTGCTTAGTAACAGAAAAGTAAGTGGGGGACTTCGCCCCCCACACCCCCCCTAACTATATATTCTAACTCCAGGGTCGCACTGCAGTGGGAAAGGGAGCATATTCCATTTTCTTGCTAATAATACTTGTCAGGCAAATGAAGTGTCAGGCAAATGAAATTTCAGTCATTTGGTCTCAGGCAAATGAGTGTCAGGCAAATGAAAGTTAGGTACAAAGAAGTAGACCCGCATGGGCCACATGATCAAAGAGCTCTTCCATGTCTCTTTTCATGTAGTCCAGGGAGGTACGTCTCAAGTCATTCACTCCAACATGGACAATGACAGAGTCGTATTTGTACATGTTGTGGAGTGACTTCATTGCATGTGTTATGTGGCAGATCCTGGCACCCGACAGGCAGCTGATTGTAATTTTCCCCTTGTTGAGCCTGGTGAATGGGACATTAGTATGCCTGACTATAGAGTCACCTATGACTAAAGTGGTGGGTATGTTGTCTTGCCTTAGGGGCTGTTGTTGGGTGCAGACTGGTGTTGTGAGCTATGTGTCACTTTGGTTGTGACTGGTGTTTGTTTGGGTTTCAGCTTTGGAGGTCCTTGTTGCTTGGGCTGGTTAATGTTAAGGGCCTCTGCATATGTGGGTTTAGTGTTGCTATGTGTGGGTGGTGATGGTGTGGGTTTTAAAGGGCTATGTGTTACTTGAGGTGTAGTGCAGGTGTTAACCTTCTCCTCTTGACTGTCTAGCACAATCTTGGCTGGAGAGAGCTTTGCTTCCAGTTTGGATATGTAAGTGCATCTCTCGCAGGTTGTAGTGTTTGATGGTAGGAAGAGGGAGTTGTTTGTGTACATGAGGCAGTTGCTGCATTACCCCAGTATGCCCAGATTCACCAGATGGACAGGAGAAATCACTGGAAGCTGACCCTTTGACATGCCTGTTTAGGTGCTTTTTTTCTAAAATACAAGAGCTGTTTTCCCTTACCTTTGCAAGGTACTTTGCAATTATAGGCTGTTTAGTGCCTATGATTCATTTCTCCTTATTAACAAGGAGGGTTGAGTGCTTGTATCAGTTTAAGGCTTCCTAGTGCTTTCCAGCAAGTTCTAGAGCAAGTGCTAGTCACAGCGGTTCAGATGTTAGTGCTACTACTGAGAAACCAGCTAGTTCTAAGGGAACATTTGAAGATCAGGCTTTCTGGCACCTAGAATAGTTTAACCGTAGGCCTGCAGAGCTGCACGATGTGAAAAATGCACAAACACATGTGTTTTTAAGCCAGAAGGTTGCAAGGGATAGAAATCAGCCCAAAATGGCTAATAAAATTACAATTTCAGATCTGGAAACCACTCTAGTGTTAGATAGGCAGTACAATGCTCACCATTCCCACTGGTAAGCAGTCGGACTTTCCTCTACCCCAGCAAGGTCTGGATAGTTCTGAACACAGAAAATAAAGTTCTGAAACCAGCAAAGCCTGGGATCTGGACTATACTAGCTAGGAAATGTGGGAAACGAACAAACAAGATAGTTTTTTTTGTTTTTTTTTTGGTTAAAACAGGCTAAACAGTGCAATAATACAGCAAATAAACACAGAAAAGGCTATCATACTTGAATGTGTAGCCCTAACCAGTAATTGTAATTAAAACTCTACAAAATTAGCAATTCAAAACTTTTTAAATGCAGCAAGGCAAGTGCACAACTGAAAAACGATTTAAGAGGCAGTAATACAGTAGAATAAGTAGCTAGTCTACATATACAGAAAAATCTATATATACAGAAAAGCATCTAAAACAACACTAAAACAATTCAGATGCAGTGCAACTTAGAGCACTTGAGGTGTAGCAATATTAAGGCAAATTCCATTTTAATAAATGTACTAAAATATACTCTATATTTCCAAAACATTTGAGAAGCAGTCAGAACATGAGATTCAGGCAATTTTTTTTTTTTTTTTTTTAAGAAAGGGAGAAAGAAGGAACAGAAGGAAAGAAACTAAGTGGGTTGGCCTTCTCAGATGTTCTCTCTGTATTAGGTAGAATGAGCTAATGACACTAGACTGGGAGGAGTGTCCAAGATCAAATTTAGAGTAGAGGCGGGCAACTGCAAGGCCAGCAGCTATAAAGACAAGATGCCAATAGGGAGGGAGGTGGGGAGCTATTTTAGGCAGAAAACACTACAGAAAAGTTTATCACAGCAGAAAACCACTTGATAGTGGTGTGCTGCAAATGCAGCCTGTGTGACTGGCTGTGATGCATTCCACCTGCCAGGTCTATCATTGAAGGTTTTGAATGGCCCAGTGTCATTGGAATAGGGCTTATCAGTCATTTATACTTGATTGGCTTTCCTAGGCTATTTCCTTGTATTTTTTTTCTTTCACTGCTAAGCACTGGGATGCAGTGCGCAAACCCAATGCGCTAGTATAAACAGTGCCCAGCAGTTTAGACACACACCCATGCAAGGGGACGCTCAGCATAACTTAAACCAGCTAAAACACGTGCCCTGCAGATAAACAAAGCTTAGTAGCACTGGACACACTCCCTTGCTTAGCTGTGTTTAGCTGAGCCCAAACAGGTGCTTCTGAGCTCCAGTCTGCTTAAACACAGTGTGACACACCCCCTTTTGATCTCAGCTACCTGATCTGCTGACACCAACACAATTCTGGCCCTACACAGGTTTTATCTGTGGACACAGTGGCCCATTTTTGCTATTCAGTAACCCCAGCTCATTTGCATACAGATCCTTGCATATTCCCTGGACAATTCACTACTCCAGGGCCTGCCTCCTTAGCAACCATTGACACCTGCCATTGTACACAATGCATGCAGGGCACTATAATGCATTATTTTTGCAAATGTCTTATTTTCAGTTTTTCAACATTTTAATTTTTTTTTACATGCCGCACAAATATAATATAAATATTAAAAAAAAATAAATAAATATTTTTAATGCTTTGCATTGCTTTTTGGATTCACTGGGCATAGGTTTGGCCATTTCCATCCCTACATTGCAAAATCCAATCTTTTTGGGCGCTTTTACAGCCAATTTAATTTTTTTTCATTTCTGCACATGGTTATTTTCCATGTACATTTCTGACACCAACACATCTCCTACATGGGTACTGCGCAGCTTCTTGGATCACAAATCACCCTCATTTGCATAGAATTAACCTGCTTATTAGGTGATTTGCATTCCATGGACACTTCCGTGTCTGCACACTCGCGCATGCCCCTCTGGTCTGTTTACTGGATTGCTCAGCTGTCGGTTTCCGTGTTGGGGCCATGCCACTATGCCTGCATGGAAAATCACTCTGCGTAGGCTTTATTGAATTCCCCTCATAGTTTCATCAGAGGTATTCAGCTTGGCAACTCTAGTAAATTGATTCTTAACAATATTTTTGAACACATTGCAAGTGCATGCTGTTCCTATGCAGATTTGAATACCTTTTTGCTGGTTTCTTGTAAAGTTTATTATCTAGTGCTCCTGTTACATCCTTAAAAACAGTAATATCTAAAAATCAATGAAATCTGTCTTTACATTGCTCTTAAATCTTAAAAAGGAAGTAGTGTAAGTTAAATATTCAGTGAAATCATTAAAGCTAGTAATGTCACCTTCCCAAATGATAAAAGATCATCAACAAATTGACAACAGTGAAGTTATTAAGCACAAGTTCTTGTTGAATGTCAGAAGCATGTGTAATTAATTATGACTTCATGATATAAAGGAGTTCTGTTGATACAACATTTCTGTAGTAAGCCTGAAGAAGCCTGAAGGTGAAAGCGTTTTTATGTGTTTCTTTAAAGTGTTCTTGGTCAAGACTATTAGTTTGTGTGTTCCAGTGGTTCTTGTTCTACTATATCTCAAACTAGAAGAAGTGATGGAAGACATCTATGTCTTTGAAGAGTTCAATCTTCAATGCAGTCAGAAGAAAACTTTATCAGCTGAACGAGGGGAGGTCAGAGGGGAAAAGAAGCTGGAAAAAAATTTGGAAGTTGTTTCCCACAAATAGTTAGCTCATTTGGTTAGGTTTAGCATAGATAAAAAAATACAAAATTATCTTCTAATAACTAAGGAGGCAGTTTTGGACTTGTTTAGAAAATGGTAATTCTTTTTAATTACAGTGGCAAGTAAGTAATTTGAATATGACTCTCTGCAATGAAAAAAGGAAAACAGATGAGTCACACTGAAGATATTGGACAGAGAAGGCAGGAATAAAATACATGTTTTGGGACTGAGAATGGGAAAACAATACCTGCTAGAAAGTTATTAACTCTTGGCAAGAGATTTTCAGGAAAACACTTCTCCCATCAGGAAAAGTTGTGTATGGGAGATAGCACAAGTACATGCTGGGTGATCAGAAAGTGAAATAGGAATTGTTAGGATCTTGACCTCTGATATGAGGACATGTATTCCCAAATACTAGCATAGAAGCAAAGGAAAACAATTGAATTTGTACCTAGGCTTCCTACCCACAGTAAAATAATGTCTGGGGCACTGGAACATTTATAAAATGATTGAGCAAAGGTAAGGGTGGGACTGCACCCCACTTTGTATATGAAAGGCATTTTCTTGACCTAAGGTCTGTGTTCCTTATTGTGTACTTGTTGCTGTCCATCATTCCCTTAAGATGCAGATAGCTACTGGAAATAAACACTTATGTGATAATTGTTGTGCTCCCCTATGCAGATTGTAATAGTTTCTGTATTCTGAATGGATGATGCAGTATTTTAAAGTCATTATTACTGTTTTGACATTGTCAGCATGTAGACGTGGCTGACCAACCCCATGTAAGCAGCTCACGTGAGGAATGCTTCCACTTACAAATTAGTTTAAACATCATGGAATCAAATGTAATCTGAGCATTCCTGGGTACATATAATCTCATTGCCCTGTTCCGCTGTTCTTGTTCTTTGAGCATGTGTAACATTTCCATTCCAATCCTGTATTATCATGTCCACACACTTGCCCTGAGCAATGTTGTTTACCTTGTAAAAATAACTTATTCTCAAGCCCACCCCCCTGATAATTCTCTTTCTCTCTCTCTCTCTCTGCCTATTGACCTCGTCTTCATGCACAACAATAGTTGGTTGTTTCACACTTTATGTTGTAGTTTACTAATTTGTAATGCAGCTCTTAACTAAAGGAACTACCACCACTGGAATTCATATTTTTTTATACTAGATCTCAAATTATTACATCTCATCATTTTATAAGATTTTACACCCCACACATCCATGACATACTATTTCCTATCTACATCTCACCTAGTCCAGAAGACTGGTCATCCACTTACTTTGACATTATCAGTATCCTCAAATGAATTTCCTGTAAATCCCTTCCTTTTTAGACTCCTTTCATTTCCATACTTTAATTTCTACCCACCATTTCCAGCATCCCTGGTCCCCTACCCAAGTGTGTTTTGATTGTACACTGCTGACCCATACTTATTTTAGTAAAGTATTTTGCAAGGACACCCATGTTGGTCTGGTGAGTAATCTGTCTCAGAGACACTTGCATTTTGCTACCACTTCATAATACTTATGGTCATCTGGAGGACATACTGTCCCATATTTTGGTGATAAGTATAACTTCTTTCTCTGTATACAGGCAATAGGATCCATCACCTAACATGTCTGATATTAATGTTGAAATATAGTTAGATATCTTGATTCATGAAAATATACAAGATGTCTTAAGATAAAAATAACATTGGAAAAAATATGCATTTTTATTATTTGCACATCTGTAAAAGGGAAATTTAATCTTTTTCCAGCACCAAATCTTATCCCTTAATTTTTATATAGTAGCTTAGTGCTCATTTCTATTATTATGGTTGCATGATGTCATACTTATCATTAAATATGACCATGTTGTTACCATATTTTCCTTTAGCTCCTCCAAAGGATGAATCAAGCTTTCTCTTAGCAATGATTTACAGAGGAAACATTAGTGTTTTGTGTTCATTCAGTTCCATCCTTGTAATACTTTGTAATATTTGATTATTGCTAAAGCTAGTTTGTTATTGTTCTTAGTGTGAAAAGGCCACATCATACAATCATGTGTGCACCAAATTGAAATTAAGGAGTTTGCTCTACCTAAATGTGAGACAAGTCTATTCAAAAACTGTATGGGAAATTATGTAGGTATAACAAATAGTAAGAGGGAAACAAGGCATCTTTGCCTCATGCCCCTAGTCAGGGCTCTTGTCTGAGATTTCCCATTTGTAGAGACTCCTACTTTTGGATTAGTGATCAGCACTTGGCATTGCAAGATATATTTTCGGATATTTCATTATTTTCTACAAATGTCAGACAAAAGGCCATTTATTCTAATGAAATGCCTTTTTAAAATCTGTTAGTACGTCACTCACAATTAGATTTCTTAGAGTACAGAATTTCTCCACATTTAACCAGACTCCTGTCAAGATGACACCACCTATCCTATGTTGGGTAAATACGTACTGATACTGTGATACTCAGGCCACCTGTACTATGTTGGGTAAATACCTAATGATGCTGTGCTACTTAGACCAGCTGTCCTATGTTGGGTAAATACCTACTGATACTGTGATACTTAGACCATCTGTCCTATGTTGGGTAAACAACTACTGATGCTGTGATACTTAGACCACCTGTCCTACATTGGGAAAATGCATACTGATGCTGTGATACTCAGACCACTTGTCCTATGCTGGATAAATATCTACTGATGCTGTGATAGCTAGACCACCTGTACTACATAGGGTAAATACCTATTGATGCTGCAATACTTATACCACCTGTCCTACATTGGGTAAATACCTACTGATGCTGTGATACTTAGACCAGCTATCCTATGTTGGGTAAATACCTACTATTTCTGTGATAATTCGACCAACTGTCCGATGTTGGGTAAATAACTACTGAGGCTGCGATAGTTAGACCACCTGTTCTATGTGCTGGGTAAATACCTATTCATGCTGTGATACTTAGACCACCTGTCCTACATTGGGTAAACACCTACTGATGCTATGATACTTAGACCACCTGTCCTATGCTGGGTAAATACCTACTGATACTGTGATACTCAGGCCACCTGTCCTTTGCTGGGTAAATACCTATTCATGCTGTGATACTTAGACCACCTGTTCTACATTGGGTAAATACCTAATGATGCTGTGATACTCAGACCACCTGTCCTACATCAGGTAAATACCTACTGATGCTGTGATACTTAGACCACCTGTCCTATGTTGGGTAAATACCTACTGATGCTGTGATACTTAGACCAACTGTTCGATGTTGGGTAAATAACTACTGAGGCTGCGATAGTTAGACCACCTGTTCTATGTTGGGTAAATAACTACTGATGCTGTGATACTTAGACCACCTGTCCTACATTGGGAAAATACCCACTGATGCTGTGATACTCAGACCACCTGTCCTATATTGGGTAAATATCTACTGATGCTGTGATAGTTAGACCACCTGTACAACATAGGGTAAATACCTACTGATACTGCGATACTCAAACCACCTGTCCTACACTGAGTAAATACCTACTGATGCTGTGATACTTAGAAAAGCTGTCCTATGTTGGGTAAATACCTACTGATGCTGTGATACTTAGAACACCTTTCCTACGTTGGGTAAATACCCACTGATGCTGTGATACTTAGACCAGCTATCCTATGTTGGGTAAATACCTACTATTTCTGTGATACTTAGACCAGCTGTACAATGTTGGGTAAATACCTACTAATGTTGTGATACTTCGGCCAGCTATCCTATGCTGGGTAAATATCTACTTATGCAGTGATACTTAGATCAGCTGTCCTATGCTGGGTAAATACCTACTGATGTTGTGATACTTAGACCACCTGTCCTCCATTTGGTAAATACCTATTGATGCTGTGATTCTTAGATTACCTGTCCTACATTGGGTAAATACCTACTGATGCTGTCATAGTTAGACCCGCTGTCCTATGATGGGTAAATTCCTACTATTTCTGTGATACTTAGACAAG
The DNA here is from genome assembly GCF_019279795.1 of Protopterus annectens. Lineage (NCBI taxonomy): Eukaryota > Metazoa > Chordata > Ceratodontiformes > Protopteridae > Protopterus > Protopterus annectens. The sequence continues at coordinate 1,277,658,543 of NC_056733.1, forward strand.
CTGTCCTATGTTGGGTAAATAACTACTGATGCTGTGATCTCTGGACCAGCTGTCCCATGCTGGGAAAATACCTACTGATACTGTAATACTCAGGCCTCCTGTCCTATGTTGGGTAAATACCTACTGATGCTGTAATACTTACACCAGCTGTCCTATACTGGGTAAATACCTACTGATACTGTGATACTCAGGCCACTTGTCCTATGTTGGGTAAATATCTAATCATGCTGCAATACTTAGACCACCAATCCTACATTAGGTAAACACCTGCTGATGCTGTGATACTTAGACCACCTGTTCTATGCTGGGTAAATACCTACTGATGCTGTGATACTCAGACCATATGTCCTATATTGGATAAATATCTACTGATGCTGTAATAGTTAGACCACCTGCACTACATTGGGTAAATACCTACCGATGCTGTGATACTCATACCACCTGTCCTGCATTGGGTAAATAACTACTGCTGCTGTAATACTTAGAAAAGCAGTCCTAGGTTGGGTAAATACCTATTGATGCTGTGATACTTAGACCAACTGTCCTATGTTGGGTAAATACCTACAGATGCTGTGATACTTAGACCAACTGTCCTATGTTGGGTAAATACCTACAGATGCTGTGCTAGTTAGACCAGCTGTCCTATGTTGGGTAAATACCTACTATTTATGTGATACTTAGACAAGCTGTATTATGTTGGGTAAATACCTACTGATACTGTGATGCTCAGGCCATATGTCTTATGTTGGGAAATACCTATTGATCCTGTGATACTTAGACCACTTGTCGTACATTGGGTAAATACATACTGATGCTGTGATACTTAGACAACCTGTCCTACATTAGGTAAATACCTACTGATGCTGCGATAATCAGACCACCTGTCCTACATTGGGTAAATACCTACTGATGCTGTGATAATCAGACCACCTGCCCTACATTGGGTAAATACCTACTAATGATGTGATACTTAGATTACCTGTCCAATGCTGGGTAAATACACACTGATGTTGTGATACTTAGAACACCTGTTTTACATTGAGTAAATACCTACTGATGCTGTGATACTCAGACCACCTGTCCTACATTGGGTAAATATCTACTGATGCTGTGATACTTAGAATAGCTGTCCTATGTTGGGTATATACCTATTGATGCTGTGATACTTAGATGAACAGTCCTATGTTGGGTAAATACCTACTGATGCTGTGATTCTTAGACCACCTGTCTTACGTTGGGTAAATACCTATTGATGCTGTGATACTTAGACCACCTGTCCTACATTGGATACATGCCTACTGATGCTGTGATACTTAGACCAGCTGTCCTATGTTGGGTAAATATCTTCTATTTTTGTGATACTTGACCAGCTGTCCTATGTTGAGTAAAGACTTACTGATGCTGTGATACTTATATCAGCTGTCCTATGCTGGGTAAATATCTACTGATGCTGTGATCTTTAGACCAACTGTCCTATGCTGGGTAAATACCTACAGATACTGTGATACTCAGGCCACCTGTCCTATGTTGGGTAAATACCTATTGATGCTGTGATACTTAGACCACCTGTCCTACATTGGGTAAATACCTACTGATGCTGTGATACTGAGACCACCTGTCCTACATTAGGTAAATACCAACTGATGCTGTGATACTTAGACCACCTGTCCTACGTTTGGTAAATACCCACTGCTGCTGCAATACTTAGACCACCTGTTCTATGTTGGGTATATACTTACTGATGTTGTGATACTTAGAAAACCTGTCCTATGTTGGGTAAATACCTACTGATTCTGTGATACCCAGACCACCTTTCTGATGTTGGATAAATACCTACTGATAATGTCATACTTAGACCAGATGTCCTATGCTCGGTAAATATCTACTGATTCTGTGTTACTTCGACCAGCTGTCCCATGCTGGGTAAATACCTACTGATGCTGTGATACTTAGACCAGCTGTCCTATTTTGGGTAAATATCTACTATTTCTGTGATACTTAGACCATCTGTCCTATGTTGTGTAAATACCTACTGATGCTGTGATACTTAGACCAGCTGCCTTATGCTGGGTAAATACCTACTGATGCTGTGATACTTAGACCAGCTGTCCTATGCTGGGTAAATACTTACTGATGCTGTGATACTTAGAGCTCTTGTCCTACATTGGGTAAATACCTACAGATGCTGTGATAGTTAGACCAGCTGTCCTATGTTGGGTAAATACCTACGATTTCTGTGATATGCAGACCAGCTGTCCTATGTTGGTTAAATACATGCTGATGCTGTGATATTTAGACCAGCTGTCCTATGCTGGGTTAATATGTACTGATGCTGTGATACTTTGTCCAGCTGTCCTATGCAGGGTAAATACCTACTGATGATGTGATACATAGACAAGCTGTACTATGCTGGGTGAATACCTACTGATACTGTGATACTCAGGCCAAATTTCCTACGTTGCGTAAATACCTGTTGATGCTGTGATACTTAGACCACCTGTCGTACATTGGGTAAATATGTACTGATGCTGTGATAAGTAGACCACCTGTCCTTCATTAGGTAAATACCTACTGATGCTGTGATAATCAGAGCACCTGGCCTACATTGGGAAAATACCTTCTGATGCTGTGATACTTAGACCGAATGTCCTATGCTAGGTAAATACCTACTGATGCTGTGATACTTAGAACACCTCTTCTACATTGAGTAAATACTGACCGATGCTGTGATACTTAGACCATCTGTCCTACATTGGGTAAATATCTACTGATGCTGTGATACTTAGAACAGCTGTTCTATGTTGGGTAAATACCTACTGATGCTGTGATATTTTAATGACCTGTCCTACGTTGGGTAAATACCTATTCATGCTGTGATACTTAGACCACCTGTCCTACGTTGGGTAAATACCTACTGATGCTGTGACACTTAGACCAGCTGTCTTATGTTGATTACATACTTACTATTTCTGTGATACTTTGACCAGCTCTCCTATGCTGGGTAAATACCTACTGATGCTGTGATACTTAGACCAACTGTCCTATGTTGGGTAAATACCTACTGATTCTGTGATACTCAGACCACCTGTCCAATGTTGGGCAAATATCTACTGATGCTGTGATATTCAGGCTACCTGTCAAATGTTGGGTAAATGCCTGTTGATGTTGTGATACTTAGACCACCTCTCCTACATTGGGTAAATACCTACTGATGTTGTGATACTTAGAACACCTTTCCTACTTTGGGTAAATACCTACTAATGCTGTGATACTCAGACCGCCTGTCCTACATTCAGTAAATATGCACTGATGCTATGATACTTAGACCACCTGTCCTATGTTGGGTAAATACCTACTGATTCTGTGATACTCAGACCACCTGTCCTATGTTGGGTAAATATCTACTGATGCTGTGATACTTTGACCACCTGTCCTATGTTGGATAAATTCCTACTGAAGATGTGATACTTAGACCATCTGTTCTACATTGGGTAAATACCTACTTATGCTGTGATACTCAGACCACCTGTCCTATGCTGGGTAAATACCTACTGATGCTGTAATACTCAGACCACCTGTCCTATGTTGGGTAAATATCTACTGATGCTGTGATACTTTGACCACCTGTCCTATGTTGGATAAATTCCTACTGAAGATGTGATACTTAGACCATCTGTTCTACATTGGGTAAATACCTACTTATGCTATGATACTCAGACCACCTGTCCTACATTGGGTAAATACCTACTGATGTTGTGATACTTAGACCATCTGTTCTACAATGGGTAAATACCTGCTTATGCTGTGATACTCAGACCATCTGTTCTACATTGGGTAAATACCTACTGATGCTGTGATACTTAGATCAGCTTTCCTATGTTGGGTAAATACCTACTATTTTTTGATAATTAGACCAGCAGTCCTATGTTGGGTTACGTACATTTATAGTACATAATACTTATTTCTACATTAAAAGTAACTAAGCAAACATAACTAGCATTGGTAAACCATTCAATTAATGGTTTACAATGCTAGCTTCCATCTACACACACTTCACTGCTTATAAGGAAACTTGTTCCATGTAAGTAGTTGAAAACTCATTAATGTCAGCGCATGAATGAGCTGCTCACACTGTGCAGAGTGCACAAAGCCCATTAGTAATGCAGGGATCGTGCACTCTATACAGTCTACAGGCAGCACAAAAAGCCTCCATGTAGGCTCTACACGGAGCCTACATGGACTTTCATGAATACTGCCCATTGTTGAAATAGTCCATACATTCAAGGATACTCCAATGATTGTCTTCTGTTTTATTATATTTATTTTTTTCATCCAGCATTTGTTCACATATTTTATATGGAGGTTCTTTCACTTTTCCTTATAGACCTATACTTCTTCCCAAGGTCCTGGGCAAACTACATTTGTACTGAGCTCATTGTATATAGCTGAAGTACACTTCACTACTGGACCAGGCTGCTAACTGAAAGGTGACCTTTGCCTGGTTCTTCATCTCTTAGAATTGTACCTAAAATTTTGTATTCCCATACTATGGAATGTTATTCAATTATGGACAAACACAGTTTGAAATATTTAAGGTATTCTTATCTAAACATTTCAAATAGTGAAATTGTCATCATATCCAGGAGGACATATATATGAACATCAACACATTGGGTAGTACCGCAGTGTGTGGGCATTACAAGTGAAGTTACTAACATCGGCTCCTTATACTCTCCAAAACCTGTACTACATAAAATTATATTCATTTTATAACATCAGTAACCCTCTAGCCTTGATTTGTCCACCAGGATTATAAATTTCAAGACTGCAAACACTTATGTGTTTGCCGTCTATACTGCCAGTAAACAGCAGTGCAGTAAACTACTAACATCGCAAAAAAAATCACATAAAATAAAGAGTACAATAAAGCCCAGCTGCTCAGCTTTTACCCACAGCCCATCTGTTTCCAAACCAGCATACTAGCAGAATGTTGAGCTATTGTTTACAGGAGGTAGACTTGCTGCTTAGGCTTCTGCATCACACACTAATGCTGAGAAATGTGCACAAATTGAGAAAAGTCTAGCAGTGATGCTGGATGAGTATACAGCATATATAGGAACAGTGTCTCAGTGGAATGTGAGTACAGACAACTAAAGCACTTGCATGACTTCAGAGAATGTCGCTGTCACTGGTACAGCATGATATGCATGTACTATATAAGTAAGAAAAGGTTATGTATGTCATAGATACTCTCAGCAATGAGTATTGAAATTAATACAAACAGGAGCTTTTGCACAGGGATCCAAAATATTATCAATTTCTTCGTGGTTGCTTTTTATTACTTATAAGCTGCAGATGAAGGTTTGCACAAAGTATGAGTTATATCATCAGGAGAGAATAGTCAGATGAAATAGAGCAGTTATGTCCTCTAATCAAACCATACTTTCCATTTAGAAATAAGATATCGAGCATACAAATACTGTTTTAGTATAAGGTCACTACTCCCAGACAAGTGATATGACCAAACGATGAAAAAAATTGCATATGTCAAACCTAAGCATGCAAAGTACAAAGGCAGGGCATATGGACATTGTATGCTGACTCAGCATGTCTGAGTAGATTCAACCATTAATTTACAACTGAAATATATGTTGCATGTTTAGGAACCAGAGCTAAAAAGAAGAACTAATGCCACATAAAATTCCTTCATTATCATGTTTGAAGTAGGACATAAATTTGTTCCATTGCAACAACCTTGATTGGTTGCTGTTTGCAGATTGCAATTTTAAGAATCCTGAAGTAGGGTGATTAAAACAATAAGTGAGAAGGTCAGTGAAAAACCAATCACTAAATCATCAGCACAGCACAAACAGAGTGTTTGACTAAGCATAAGAAACACAGCTGATGTCCTTTATCATTAGGGTCACTGCAAAAGCTTGTGCTGTGCTGATGAGGTCACAACAAGGCCGAAATATGCATATCCACAGCTAGTGGGGTTTGGCTTTATTGGCCTGAAATTGTCCATTAAAATGACAAAACAAATAATGGGCATTCAGAATTGCCAACTAGCTGAAACACCTGATGTTCATAAGGGTCATTTGCATATATCCCATGTGCCTTTGATACAAAAGGTTTGGGAGGTCATTCAGTGGAGGTTCTAGCTTTGCTGGAGTTTTCATTTTGTTTTTACTGATTGGTTTTTCAGTGACCTTCTTACTTATTGTTTTAGTTTGTTGTTTGAGATATTTTTGCAGTGACCCTAATGATAATGGACATCAGCTGGGTATAACAGCCCTGTGTTTCTTATGCTTAGTCAAAAACTCTGTGCTGTGCTTGAGTTTTCATTTTGTTTTTATTGAAATAGGGTGATTGAAAATTCTACTACATATTTAGTGTTATTTGCAAATAAGTATTTTAAGACATGAAATAGCAAAGCAAATAGTGTCTGTCAAAGGTCCACATTTTATGAAATCAGCAATTTTAAACTTTTGAAACTTTTACCAAATGTGGGAATTATTGTTTACAACCTGAAGTTCATGATTCCCTCAGTAAAGTACCCTCATCAAATTGAATGTGCAAGACAGTAAAGAATGTCTTTAAAAAAGTGTCACTGCTCAGCTAATGCAGACTGTTTCTCTGTAATTGACTACTGAAATAAACCACTCAGATACATATGACTTTCACCACCACATCTCATACAGGTTTAAGGTTGACTTGAAGCATTCCTTCTTTATTCTTGTTACTAGCTCTGAAAAGAAGACAACCACTGGCAGAATGGTTACAGTGTAGACAGTTAAAAAATATGATTTGTGCTGAAACAACAAAGAATGTATCTACTTTAAAGGTGGGAGTGATATTAATGGTGATCAAAGATTCTGGATAGAACATAAACACCACCATTATTTGGGATTGTAAACGACTGAGGTCATGCATTTTTCAAGGTTATGTTATGCAGTTGTACAGGACAAATTGATATGAACTCCAGAAATGTCAGATACATTTGCATGTCAAGAAAGAGGCAAAACAAATCAGAAGATGGCAGAGGTTTGAAGACAGTGTCTCAAGATACTTCATCTACATCATGCAATCCCGAAGCAAGTTCTAACAGAATGATTTATGCAAAAGAACTACCTCAGGTACTTGAGTTAAATTCAGTTAATGTGAGTGGTAATTATCAAATTAAGGACAGCCCCAAACCAGTAAGCAACTGTAACTACTCAAAATATCTTATGACTGCTTGTAGTTAAAAATGTGGTCCATTCTCTTATATGTTAAAACAATAAACCTGTTTTGAAAAAAAAAAAAAAATGTGGTCCAGTTCATGAAATCTGTAAGAGATCATAACTCAGATAGTTATATTAACAGTAGAGTTATTATTTAACTATGGGAACAACTATGCATAATATGTTCACAGGGGAAGTTGCCTTCTGTAAATTGTTTTAAGACAGTAAGCCACCTGAGAATCATATGATGTGGAGTGGGTCTTCTCTATTTAATAAAGTGCTGAAGTGAACCCATTCATCCTTTGTCTCTGTATTGCTTTTTCAGATACCCTTGACTTACATTAATCAAGCCTTCTTTGCAGATGTAATGGTATTGTTCCCTGAGTGGCCTATAAAGGAATTGAGAAGAAAATTGGAAACCATGCTGGGACACAGTCTTATGGTAATGTTATTACCTATTATTTGGACAATGCAAGGAAATTCAATGAGGTACATCACCCATTAACATATATGGGTGAAGAAATTCTTTCTGTAACTTGTCCATGTTAACAACTGCGACAATTCCTCATGACAACACCTTTTTACAACAGCAGAATAGATCACAAATCATTCATTATATTCCACCTGACTTAGTTTCTTGCATTTGATCCACTTTTGAAACCTGAGTCACCAGCATTGCACATGGATTTGTCCTGACTTACCATTAAGTAAGCAGTATGGCCAAGTTTTTGTTTTCTAGTCTCAGATGAGTTTTTGAGATAAAGCACCATTTTCCTCATATTATGAGCTCCACCTCAGATCTGTTACTGACATTATGTACACAGCTATACATACCTCACTAAGAAACATCTGTATCATACATCAATTACTAATTTCATTATATTCTTCATTATTATGTACCGGCATTTTGTTGTGTTATTTTTGTTAAAATGCATTATGTGAAATCTGTTACTGGATAAACATTTATCGGGAAGGATAATATATAATAAGTCTTAGGACTCTAGCAAGTTAGATGCAAATCTAAAATATTACAAGATTTTCCCGCCATCCAGTTACACTGGAAGCAATTCTGAACTAGCAATTATTATGGTTACCTAACAAAACAGTGAGTCTCATTTTGTTAAGACTCAAATAAGCAAAAGTATAATACCCAATGTGTAAAACATAGGGGGCACATGTCTTTGTAACTCATATCATATACCTCAATTAAAGCATTTTTTGAAGGGGGGTTAGCACCACTGACCTGTTCACAATCCCTTTTTCTCATTTTTGCACAAGGGTTCGGGGTGTCACTTCAAGAGTGGCAATCATCTTGAGCCAGGGTTCACACCACCAGGTGGCTAGCCCTGCCACAGCTGTTCTTTCATATCACGCACTCTTACCTGTGACTAATTTAGAGTGTCCATTCCACCTACTTCACTTATTAGGAATGTGGGAGGAAACCGGACCACTCAGAGAAAACTCACACAAATGCAGGGAGGACATGCAGACTCTGCACAGAAAGCACCCTAGCCAAGAAACAAACTAGGGAACCTCTTGCTGTGAGGCAACAACAATATCCACTGTGCCATTGTGCCACCTTCCATAATCTCAACATATACTAGTTTTGAATTTGTGCAAAGTTTGGATTAAGGAGAAAAGTTTCTTAAAAAAACACCTTTTCTCTTTACTTCAAGTAACTTCATCTTGTCAGTAGAACAAGATAACAACTCTGATGAATCCAGACAAAGCAAAATAAGTATTATATAATGAATATGAACTTTACCAAACCACCCATGGTTTGTAAAAATACAGATTAACTAGGGCATGGCAAGGGTATATTGACTGCATCACAGATAATGTAAGAATCCTGTCTGGAAAATGCATTTCACTTAAGTTAATGGCATGCCACTAAATATTTGCTCATACCTGTTATCAGCGACTTCTGCATAGATCAAAATTGATTGGTCCTATAAATAAACTTTGTTGTTGTCTGTGAATGCCTGAAGAGGTTATGATTCTTGTCCTCATATGAGTGGATTCTTCTGTCCAAGTGAGTGTGAAGCAAATGCTTCATGTGGATGAGTTTAAGTATGCTGAAGTTTTATTTACAGCAAAGGGTAGAGGGTAATGACCAGAGCATTGCTCTCATGTCTAATTACTGTGATTTATTCAAGACTCACAGTCATTCACACCAGCAGCACATAGCTAAAGAGTAAGTCAGCTAACCACTGTACAGCATACCTTTACCAAGCATCTGGAAGGTCCATTTAAATGCCAGCATTTGAACTAACGTTATTGGCTCCAATACAGATAAATCTAATTCTTCATAATGTGTGTTAAATGAAAAGTTATACGGCAATCTGCACTCGTGAACAGGTGGAGCTACTGTCACTGGCTAATACTGTAAAATGCACATTGGTCTATGCAAATAAATATTCCAATGCCTGTACAAGATAGCTACACCTGGACAGCTTAATAAACTTATAATGTCAGAAAAGTTAAGGCCACCATCTTGAAGGTAGCAGAAAGATGCTTGCTAGACACAGGTCTTCCCTTCAACAGCAGCATCCTTTTACTTGTGAAGGTACTGGAGATTCACTGCTGTAGAGCACACTTGTATATGAATGAAATTAATTCCAAGTTTTGAAGCTAAGTATGCACAGTATTTGCCTTGTCTGTTTTGGAGCATTGTCAGTCTATGCAATAGTATAATTTTTGTACATGAATACTGGGAGCCTATCGATAGTGATGTAAACCCAGAGACAATCATGCAACCCCTGAAGCATGGTTCTGTTAACTTTTCTGTTCTCCCACAGGAATTATTAAAGGAATATATACTCCCATATGTGTGCCTTCCCCTCCCACCTAGATAGAGAGAGCGAGAGAGAGACAGATAGACAGAGAGATGAGTAGCCCCTTAATTTTTCTCCTTTCCTCTTACTAGTTCCTCCAGCATCTAGGCTGCTATTCAAACCTAGTTCATCTGGTTCATAGTTAGGACTTTATTTTTTTACGCCACTGAACTGACTGTTTCCTCATTATTTATGCAAATGTGTTGCTGTTGTCTTGTCAGGTATATGCTTTGAATAAGCCATCTCTATCCATTTACTCCTTTCTTGAATTTGTATTTATTTTATTTATTTACATTTTGTTTACCAGGAAAGAGCACTGATCACATCATGAGCATCTGCAGGCCCAGCCCACATTACCTTCAAAATAGCAGCAATGAAAAAGTAATAATTACAATCAACCATGGAACACAAATGTAATTCAAGCTAGTCATGAAATAGGGGTACTTTATACAAACTGTGCACCATGTTGTGGTATTTGTGTCATGAAATAGGGGTACTTTATACAAACTGTGCACCATGTTGTGGTATTTGTGTCAGAAGCTGAAAACTGGAATAAGAGGGGTAGCAAGAAAATAGTAAGAAACAGGCTTAACCTTAAAAATTGTAGGTGGTAACACAAGGTATTTAGAGGATAATGGAAGACAAAAGTAATGGTAAAGACACAGAGTCCAAGGAGACAAAGCAGACTGAGAAAAGTGCTGCCCCAGATAACCTACCAGGTGAATACCTTAATCTGGCAGTAGACACACTGGTAAGCCCAGTTTGATACATTAATAAGCCAATCCATTACAGAATGCTATGTTCCTAACCTATGGATAGAATCTTAAATCTTACCCTTATATAAGGGCAGCATCTCCACTATAGACCAGCATACCTCTCAACTGCACAGATTTTCACTTCATACTTTTGGTCCATTTTTCATAAAATTGTGTTTTTCTGGCATATCCTTGGCAAATGTTTGAAGATTGAGGTTCAAAAATAATGACAACTCATTTGAGATTCAGACTTTATACCCTTCAGAAAAATTAATGCAAATGCAAAACCTGCTATTCTATTAACATTTAAAGCTTGTAAGAGCTTTATTTAAAAATTGTCCCTATTTTTGGTCCTTTGTCCCCCCATTATTTACAGCTTTGTCCAGATTTCTTGCTCTAAGACATTGAGAGGTTATGTAGACTAGTAGTCATTCCATCACCACTGTTAATAGTTCTTGAGAAATATATCGAATCACAACAACTTGCCTTCATTACAGATATTAGTCTGCTGTCTGTAACACAGTATGGTTTTCACTCTCACAATAGCATTAGTTTTGCCCTCCTTAACTTCACGACTTGGGTAAATCAAAAGAAATTTACATACCCTTTGCTTCTGATGCCATTTCCTACTCAAAGCTGCTACAAAATTGCTTTCCTTAGGCCTAGTTTTGCTCAAACTCATTTGCTTTGATAGCAACCACTCCTGGAGATAACAGACAATTAAATGACAAAATAACATCTCTCCCTTCCTTCACATAAATGTGGGACTCTCTGAAGGCTCATTTCTAGGCCCTCTTATTCAAAATATTTGTCATGCTTGTAGTCATGCAAAAATCATTTAACCATTTAATCATTTAACTTGCTGATGATGCCACACTGATCTGTGCTGCCAAAGAATTGAATACACAGCAACAAGTAACAAATAATCTCTTACCTCTATTAAAACACAGCTTTCTGGCTCATAACTTCTCCTAAACTCCAAAAGATCCATGCTCATCATATTCAAACATGAACATACTCAGAAGTCACTGTTTACATTAACTTCCAGAAAGAACATCAAAATTAAACTAATAACTCACTCTAAGGTAATAGGTGCTATCATAATGACAAGTGGAAATCTGACTACCAAGCAAAATGTGTAATAAAAAATCCACAAAACTGGCACTGTCTGCAGCATAAAACCTCATATGACAGAAAATGCATGCCATCATACATTAAAATCTTTTCTGTGCAGCCCCTTTTCTCATTAATTTATAGGCAATGCAGACTAATGTACTTGAGCAATGTTACAAGGTATCTACATTTGCTGCTAATATGCTGTACAAATCTCACCACTGTGCATCTCTAAAGCAGCTTCAATGGAGTGCCTCACTCATAAGTCTCTTACAAATCGTTACCGCACATAACCTTAATTACAGCACTGGAAAATGTCCCAGTCTGATAAAGATCCTTCAGTACTAGTCACCAAAAAGACCACTTCACTCAGTTTATAAAGACCTGCTTCTAACAGCTATATCAGACAACTCTGTTGGTGACTCTATTCTGCATATGTCTCAAAAATCTTGTGAACCCTCATCCTGGCCCTTAAACAAGTATCTAATATAAAATATTTAAGACTCATTTAAAGTAATGCCTAATAAAATCATGGTTCTGTTCCTGCTGAACATTTGTCTAGACAAAATTTTAATTCATCCAAACATTGAATATCTAAGCTATGCTATCCCTCATCATATCTGAGAACATTAATTATGACATTATCTGTTCAACCTGTGTTTCTATCATCCCTTTCCCTCAATCACTAAAATTTTCATTGGCTCCTTCATACTCTTCTGCTCAACATGCTGCCCCTTTTTTATTCCTGATGTATCCCTTTCACTCCTCCTAATGTACTTCATTGCTTTTTGTCTTTCATCCTGTTATCCTCACTTGCTCCAAGACTCTGCTGTGTCTAACTGTAACAGACATAACAAACATTACTGTGTTTCTTCACTCACTTTTGTATCACATTTTTTTCTCTTTTCATCTATTTCTAATAATAACAACTTCATGTAAAAATTTACACAACAATACACATTCATTTTTGTATTTGAATAATAGATGAGGGCAAAATTGTTCACACTACCTACCTTAACCTGGCCAAGGCATTTGATACAGTACCCCATTCAGGCATTGTTGACAAACTCAGGAGGTTAGGTACAGACCCGTTTATCACCCAATGGATAACCATCTGGCTTATAGACAGGATCCAGGAAGTTAGAATTGAGGAGTCCACCTCTACAAAGAGGCCAGTCACAAGTGGAGTTCCTTGGGGATTAGTCCTTGGACTGCTCCTTTTTGACATTTACTTCTCAGAAGTCAAGGCCAATGTCAATGGTCTCTGGCTGACTAAAATTGGACACTGCAAATTAGGAGCTGTCATTGAATCTCACACTGACACAAATGTTCTCCAGAAGGGGCTGACACAGACAAACAACAGGTGTCAGAGCCATGGACTAAACCTAAATATCAAGAAATGTATAATAGTATCCTTTGGGCAGTCATCCATCCTTGGTACCTATCATATTGACAACACACCCTTTAGAGCTGATCTAGTAGTCAGAGACTTAAGGGACACACATTGATAGTAATGTAGCCTTTGACCATCATGTGTCTACAGTGGTGAAGAAATTGTTCTATATTGTGCAACATATAAATACCGGTATGCCATCTAATTCCAAGGAAGACATTGCTCCACTGTATTCGGCATTCATCAGACCAATCATTGAGTACAGTGCCCCCTATGGTATGTACCTAACCAGGCATATCCAACAATTGGAACGTCCACACAGGTTCCTCACTAAAAGAATACAGGGCATTAGTAAAATGTCCTGTGCAGACCGCCTCAAGGCCCTATCCCTGTATTCTGTCTCCTACTGGCTTTTGAGAGGAGATCTATGCCTGGCATACAGGGCATTGTCAGACTCCACTCTGATAGACCTCCTGTATGTCTACAAAACAAACAGCACCAGAATTATCCACTCTAAAGACGTAAACCTTGCCTATGATATAAACAGGACCTGCTGGAGAGATAGGTATGTATCCCAGAGACTATCATGTCTACGGAGCAGGTTCCCCATCCATGTGAAGCAGAGTTCCTCCCTAACCCAATTCAAATGCAACTTGAATAATTGGATGGGAAACAGGAAATTCATCCCTGGTCTGGCACCTATGTCTCTAATGGACACAGGTAACCTGTAAATGGTTCATCGCCCAGACCCATGCTTACACTTATCAAGGATATCAGAACTTGTCAGAGATTTGGGATGCATGGCTATTCTTACAAAGGCTCTTCTGTTTGCTAGCCTAGTAAACACCTATGAACTTCTTTCTTCATTCCTTCTCTCCTCAGAACTTCTACCAATCTACTCAGTCATTCTTTGACAACTGTTCATCTTTTAATAAACTATTCATCTATTACTATACCTCAAGTATTATCTCACCTCTTTTTGTAATGATACTTCTAACTAACCCAAAATATCAACCACCCATCTCTTGGTTTTATCATTCAAATAATTTTCACCTTTCTGCATATGCACTCATCAGTGTAACAAGTTTAGCAGTGCATTATATACTAATGTTATTTCCTTAAACCTCATAATTTAATGTATACTGTAGGTGCCCACAGGAAATGGAAAACAAGGAATATGCCCTCGGTTTGGAAGAAAATGCGCTGAGAACAGTTGCTTGATTTGATAGACAAAGATAGATATATTAAGATCAATAAAAGAAATAGGCAGCAGAAGGTTAATAAAAACTAAAAAGTCAGAAGTTTGATAAAACAAATTAACACAGTAATTAGGACTGTCCATAGAGATCCATGTGATATAACAGAAGTAAACAGGACATGTTACTGTGCTGCTAAATTAATAACCGATAAAGTTCTACCACAAGAACACAGGGCAGTAAGGGAAAGGAAAGGGAGAAATCGAATACCATCATGGAAATATTGAATAGAGAAAACTATAAAGCAGTTAAAACAAGAAGTGTCACTGTTAGGAGACTATAGAAGAGGTAACAGATCAAGAAAAATACTAAGAAAGATAGACATGAAAAAAACAATCCGCGGTATTAGAACAGACCAGGATCTATCATGCACTATCACAAACAAACTCAAAATTTCAGCACAGGTGGAAAAACTTAGAGGATACACGGATAAATATAAGGGAAAAGTACAAAATAAGCAATTTATTGATGACCCAAAAAAGTTTTATAGAGAATTAGGAAACAAGGTAAAAGGAATTGAAAGACCGCCAAAAAAAGAATAAATAGAGAAGTATTTATGAAGATCCTGAGGGACTTAACAAAGAAGCTACATGGATAGAAGAGGTGAAAAAAGAATAAGAAGTTTAAAGGATATGAAATGGGATGAAGTAACAGCCAGAGACACTGACATAAAGTTAGGAAAAGCCTCTAATTGGAAAGCCCCAGGCCCAGATGCAGTACCTAACTTCTGGTTAAAAGTATTGACATCTTGCATGAAGATTTAGTTATGAGTAAGAACTATTTATATCCACAACCTGAAACAACACCAAACTGGCTAACAACAGAAAAAAACAATACTTCTACTTAAGACTGAACCTGCAAGCTACCCTAAAAGTTATACACCAAGAATTTGCCTTCTGATGATGTATAAACTATACACAGGTATTTATGGCGACAGAGTTTATAGTCATTTAGAAAAAACACAATTGTGGGAGTAGAACAAAAGAGCAATAAAAGAAAGTCATATGGAACAAAGGTAATTTGTTAAAGTCATAGTGGAGAACTGTAAAAATGGGAAGAATCTAAGTATGGCATGGATTGACTACAAAAAACATTTGATAGTATCCCCCATTCATGGCTAAAAGAGTGCTTAAAAATGTATAGAATACACCCTTAACTGATTGACTACATTGCAATGACCATGAAACAGTGGCAGACCAATTTGCAATTAAGCTATGATAAAGGACAAATTATTATCCAAGGGTTAAAAATTCAAATAAGGATATTCCAGGATGACTCTCTGTCACCGTTGCTATTCTGCCTTGCCCTTAACTCATTAAGCTGTTTACTTAAGAGCTTAGGCCATGGCCATGACCATAATTTGGCTCACCGAAAACACAAAAGTGTAAAGACTTCTCATCTTCTCTTTGTCAATGATTTAAAATTGTATAGCTCAACAGATAAGGAACTGAAAGCACAACTGCAGGTTGTCAAAACTTTTTCAGATGATCCAAGAATGTCATTTGGTCTTGATAAATGTGCAAAAACAACTTTTAAAGCAGGAAAACTGCAGCACCAGGAAAACAAAAGTTTGGGACAAGAATGTCATATAAAAGAACTTGAGCTAGAAGGAGTGTATAAGTATTTGGGAAATGATGAAGAATCAACAATAAAACATGAACAAATGCAAATAAAACTTAGTAAGGGATACTTTAGAAGACTTAAATTAATCCTGAAAACAGCGTTGACATCTCGAAACAAAATCCAAGCTATAAACTAGTTTGCTCTTCCTGTCCTAGCTTATAGTTTTGAAGTGATTGACTGGCCCCAAAATGTGTTGGATAGAATAGACAGGGAAAAAAGAAGGATGCTTCATGCTCACCAAATGATTTATAAAAATCAGTATATATATATATATATATATATATATACACACCAAGATTATATATTCTCTGTTCCAAAGGAGGGATGGACCTCCTTGAAACTGATTACATGTATAGATCTGCAATCGTGGGGCTCTGCATATCTACCTCACAACACACAAATGTAGTGAAAGTTTTGAAACATGAAGAAAATAAATCTAAGATGACTTCTCTGCTTAATCTAGCAGAAGCATATTGGCATCAAGCAGTAATGGAAATCAAACCAGAAGCTGATAAAAATCAGGCAGCAACTGAATGCGCCAAAAAACAAAAGAAAGAATATAAGGTGAAGGACCAGGTGTAAAGACATGAAATGTTGAGAATGCATAAATATAGTTGCAAGTATAGGAAACTTCTGGAAGAACCTCATGTTGATCAGAAACAAACACAGGAATGGTTAAGGAGAGACGAATTCAAACCAAAAGATGAAAGGTTAATATTGGTGGCCCAATATAGTGGGCTACGTACCTGCTGGTTTAAAAAATCCATTGAACATGAGGGAGCAACAGACAAATGTAGGTTTTGTAAAACCGAACTGGAAACAGTTGCACACCTCATTGCTGGTTGCGACACACTAACGGCAGAAGAACTGTATACTGAAAGGCATAATAATGTGGCAAGCCTGTTGCACTGGGGTGTGAAAACATTATGGTATTATAGTGGCTGCAAAACACTGGAAACATGAGCCACAAAGCATCACAGAAAATGATGATGTCTACATCACATGGGGTTACCCATTACCAACAGTTCAAAAGATAGATGCTAGAAAACTGGATATAGAGGTCCATGAAAAGAAGAAAAAAGTAGCATTGATCACTGAAATCACCACACCCAGTCACTACAGTATCTTACATACAGAGACAGAGTCATAAAATATCAGGATTTGCAGGCAGAAATAAGAGCAATTTTGAAGGAGCAACGATTCTTATAAAAAAAGAATCTACAATCGTGTTTAGATATGTTACTAATACTTGTAACTCCATAAGAATTGCAGAAGGAATCATTACTGGGCACATTGTGGGTACTGCAAAGAGTGCTTCTAACTGACATCAAAGATTGAAGCAATACTAATTTTGTGAACTTTAATTGTACTTTGACTTAGGAATGGGGTCCATTCCCTTCATGGTATTAGAAACTCAAAAGACTTGGAGCAATTATAAAATGGGTAATGACCTTTCTTTTTTTCTGTTTTCCCATTTTTTGCAATATTCATGTACTCATATTATATTTGTATCACAATTTTTCTAAACATATCTTTTAATATACACTTTTATCCTTCCTAAACTTTATATTTTCATATGTATGTTTTGTATTTATTTTGCTATACTTTTAACTCATCATTTTTAAATTTTGATTATTGGCTTACTATTTGTATTATTTGTTTTAGACTGCGGTGGTGGTGCTGCGGTAGCGTTGTCGCCTCACAGTTAGACGTTGCCCGTTCGATTCTCAGTTAGAGCATCTTCTGTGTGGAGACATGCGTGAATGGGTGTTCCTTTGTTGAAGGTTGTGCGTTAGGCCCGGCAAGCCCGCACGTAAAAATCTACTGCCAATCATTAGCGGACCAGAGTTCTGCTGTGGCGACCCCTAACCGGGAAAAGCCGAAAGACACAACATTTGTATTATTTGTTTTAATACTTTGCACTGGAACTTTTCTACCTGGTTTCTACTGATTAGGTTTACCAGGACTGTCCAAGAAGAAAGAAAATCTGCGTACTTTTTTACACCAAGCAGAAACACAGTGCTATCGGATAGACTTGTGGTATAAATACTTTGAGATTTTCCTTATTTGGCCATCTTTATTCCACTGATCCATTCCCAGATAGAATTACTTTATAATCTCATGTTGCACCTGTACTGATATAGACCAGTCCATTTATTTATGCAGTCTAACTGTGCTGTCATTACTTTTCTGTGTGTTTGTTTGTAATATATCCAAATGATGGTAAAGTGGGTGCATGTTAAACCTCCTATATCCCACTTTCCAAGATGCTGATTCAATGAGGCCTGCACGCAAGATTTTTACTTACCTAGTCAATCAATGAATACATCATTCGAGGCAGACAATATTGCTTTATCAACAAGGATTAATAAACAGGTATTCTATAAAAACATTAAATAGCGCCTAAAACATGTTTCTTAGGATGGAGTGAATGCCAAGAAATAAAATGTATAAAGCATAAAAAATTATATATATATATATATATATATATATATATATATATATATATATATCTATAGAGCTACATCTGTGAATTACTTCATTTAAAATACTGTGAAATGTTAGAAGATTCTTAGACTGCATTAGTTCGGCTTTAAGGCTTAGGCAATGGCAGGAAATTACAAGAACATGTTTAGCAGTGGAATGACATTTATGTTGGAGTTCACTAGACAGTCACACTTTTAAGCCTTCTACATTTATGTACAGCTCCTTTGGGTACTGAACTTTTAATAATGCTTTCAGTCTTGGAAAATCACAGTTTTTTCTTATTTTCCTTACATCTTCTTTGGCTTCTCTTTTTCACACTGATCTTTCTAATCCATTTTGTCCTTTTTAACTTCTGGCTGGAGACTTTCCAAGTCTAGTACTTTCATCTTTAGTAGATTCTGACACTGACACAAGTCTCAGTCGTGACTCACTAAAATCAAACATGAGAAGTACAGCACTTTCTGAATTATACATTCTTACCAAGGACTTTTTTGTATTTCAGATTTTAAGACACTAAGCACACAACAGAATGTATATTCATTTAAGTTTTAAACTATGTGCTATAAGACATGGACTCTGCAGCATTCATG